>NW_002987792.1:493480-516152 GCF_000006295.1 Pediculus humanus corporis
GAATTTCGGTGGTGCCACTTATTATAAGATAGCACCACATCAATTCTTGAAGGTCTTCGTGAGTCCGTCTTTTTCGATGGGAACGATTTGTCTCCTGAACTGGGCTCCGGTGACTAACATCTTTGGAGTGGCCAGGGTCAGAAGCAGTGAAATTCACGTTCTCGTCGAGCTGCCTCAGGTCGACAGTAGAACAAGATTTTGTTTTTGGTTCTTACTTTTGTCTTGTTCTCATTTTTTTGCTCTTTTTAAGCCAACAGCACGTGGCGTTCTCAAACGGTCACCCATCCAAGTTTGCACCACGCCCGATGCTGCTTAACTTCGGTGATCGTACGGGAACCGGTGTGACCAGCACGCTATGGCCGTTGGCTTATTATTATTATTATTATTATTTGTTTTTTTTTCAACAGCAAATCATATCGGCGTAACCTCAAAAAAATTCCCCCGTCTCCCTCCCTCTCATAAAAACCTTGGTTTTAATCATTGATTATAATAGTAAACGTAACTTATCGATAAAAAAAAATTTAAATTAATAATAATAATAATAATAATGAAAATGGGTTATCTTATTATTCACCTAAAAACGTGTTACATGTAGTCAAATATAATAAAATATAATAATTTCTAATAATAATAATAATGATATTATCCCTCATTGAACTAAAAGTTCTTAAAATTATAAAAATTACGTCACTTATTTTTTTTTTTTTTTTTTTTTTGGAAAATTCTCGATGAAAATTTTTTTTTTTACTTACATTCTACGGTAGATATCGTTAAAATGAAAATGATGAAAATGGAAAATTTTTTTTTCATATTATTATTATAATTATAATTATTATTATTATTACTTGATCCGTAGGATGAATGAAAATAATTTTCGACTTCGCGTACGTAAAAAGTTTAAATCGAACTGTAATAATAATAATATTGATATTCTTTTATATAGACATGTTATCTATTATTTAGGTAAAAGATTAAAAAAAAAAAATTAATAATTAATAATTGATTGATTGATTGATTATTGAAAATTTTTTTTTTTTTTGTTTTTGTTTGTTTGTTCGTTTGTTTGTTTTTTTATATTTTACTTTATTGTTATTTATTTATTTTACTTAAGAAAAAAAAAAAAATGTCGGTTTTAAATTTTTCTTTTTTATGCAAAATATTAAAAAAAAATTATTTAAGCAAAAAAAAAAAATCTAATAAAACATGCAACTAAACAAACGAAACAAACAGAACAACTTGCCACAGTAATTGCTGTTGTAATTATAAATAATAAGTAGTTGTAATGTTTAAATAATTTACAAAAAAAAAAAAAAGAAATTTCAAAATAGTTATTTTGCCGACTTATGTAAAAAAAAAATTTCTTTTTTAATATTGAGTGAAAATACAAACAAACAAACAAACAAACAATAATTAATGTAACGTAACGGACCGGGGACAACCCCCGAATACAAAACCCAATAATTATTATTATTATTATTAAATAAATTAAATTATTATTATTAAATAAAAAAAATAACAAAAAGCGTTTGGAAAACGAATTTCGATTTGTCTTTGTTGTCATTTATTATCATTATTATTATTACAATAACATAATTTATTTATTTTTTTAATGATGATGATAATAATAATAATAATGGTAAACGTTTAAAAATCACGACGACAAAATTATGAATTACGTTGAGAAAAAAAAAAAAAAACAAATAAACAAAATTTTAATTTATTATTATTATTATTTAAACGATACCCCCGAAAGTTGTTTGAAATGAATGAATAATTAAATTATTTATTTATTTATTTAATAAAAAAAATTTTTAATTACAACAAAAATCAATTATTAAAAATATGGCGGAATTCGTAAATTCGGGTGGTGGTAGACGTAACACGTGGATACATTTTTAAAAAAAAATATTTATTTACTATTAAATATTGTTTATTGAATTTAAAAAGAAAAAAACCTTGGAACACAATTAACCAATTAAAAATGAAAATTATAAAATAATAATAATAATAATAATAATAATAATTACGGTATTTAAAAAAAATATCCCCGATCGATCTATAAAATAGTTTGTTCGAATCGTATTTTTTGTCTTCTGTTTTATTCCTTTGTGAGGAAATGTTTTATTGAAATGTTTGAATCGTTAATAATTTTATTTATATTAATTTTTATTTTTCATTTGTTTATATATCACGAGTATCATTTACCTAAATACGTTAATTTAATTAATAAAATACCCGGACCGGTATCTCATTCTTATTTCGGTTCTTCATTGAAATTTTACCGGCTCAAACACGAAGGTAAAAAAATTATTATTATTATTATTATTTTCCATGTTTTCGAATTCGTTTGTATTGGATTTAATGAATAAAATTGTTTTTTCCCGATTAGAAATACTTTACGATTTAATTGAAGGTTTTAAAAAATGGGGACCGACTTACAGGTTGTGGTACAGTGGAGTCGCAGTAGTTTTTGTTTCGGATTTGGAAGACGTTCAGGTGTGTGGTTATTATTATTATTGTTATTTTTTAAATTTAAATTTACGAAAACGAACGCACGCACGTGATTTTGCAGACGATTTTATCGAGTCGCGAAGCAAACGCAAAAGGGATGCTGTATAGGAATATATTGCCATGGCTCGGTTGCGGATTATTGACGAGTTGCGGTGAAAAATGGCAGAAGATGAGAAAAATAATCACTCCGGCTTTTCACTTTACCGTACTTTGCGATTACATCGAAATTTTTAATAAAAATACAAAAATAATGTTGGATGTTTTAAAAAAAAAAAAGGATGATGACGAGGGAAAAAAATGTGATTTGTCGAAATATTTGACGCGATGCACTTTGGATAACATTTGCGGTAAAGTGTTGCCAACAAAAGAAAAAAAATTTTTTCCCCCCTACCGGAAGTATTAAAGTGAAAAGAAAATTTGTTTTTTAGAAACTGCAATGGGTACGTCAATAAACGCATTAAGGACCGGAAGTGAGAGCAAATATGTAAAAGCAATATTTAGAATGGGACAGATTGTCGTCGAAAGAATGTTTTCACCCTTACATTTCACAAACATGAGTTTTATGTTTAGCCTTAAAGGTTTAGAACATTCTAGATTGTTAAAAATACTTCACGGATTTACATACGAGGCGAGTTTTTTTTTGTTACAACGCCAGCCAATATTTTAAAAAGAAAAAAATTTTTATTTAAAATGAATTTTATAGATCATAAATGAAAAGATGATGAATTTGATAAAAGAAAAAAGTGGCGGTAGAGTTGAAAAGAAAACCGGAAACGTTTACAAAACGAAATCATCTTTTCTTGATATCTTATTAGAAAATCAAAAAATTCATTGTTTATCATTCGAAGACATTCGACAGGAAGTGGATACTTTTATGTTTGAAGTAAATGACATTTTTTTGTTTGTTCGTTTGTTTGTTTGTTCGAAAGACATTTTGATTAAATTTTTAAAAAATATTTTAGGGACACGATACGACTGCAGCATCCCTAACTTGGACCCTATTCGAATTGGGTCATCATCCGGAAGTACAAGAACGTTGTTATTCCGAATTGATAGAAATATTCGGTGATTCGAACGAGTTGCCGAGTTATAACGATTTAATGAAAATGAATTACCTGAAAAGAGTAATACAAGAAACATTGAGATTGTATCCGAGCGTTCCGGTAATTTCTAGAAAATTTAAAGTCGACATGCAATTAAGTGAGCGTAAATAACGAAAAAATTAAAAAATGTCGCCGAGATTCTCCACCCCCACCCCCCATCCCCCCAGCACGTTGTAATTCGTTTGTTTTTTCAGATGATTATCTCGTGCCGGCAAACACGGAAATAATATTAATTTTATACGCGATACAGAGAAACGAAAAAATTTTTAAAAATCCCGATAAATTCGATCCCGATCGATTCCTTCAGGAAGAAATTATAAAAAGGCACGCGTTTGCATACGTACCATTCAGTGCCGGACAAAGGAATTGTATCGGTGAGTATGAATACCACAAAATATACCCCCCACAAAAAAAAAGGTTTTTTTCTTTTTTTTAAAGTTTTGTTGTTTTCTTTTTCAAGGTCAAAAATTCGCCATGTTGGAAGAACTTGTCGTGCTATCGTCAATAATACGTAATTTTAAAATTGAATCACTCAACGATAGAAATTCAATTAGAGTCGTACCTGAAATGATATTGAGACCTCATCAAAATTTAAAATTTAAATTGATAAAAAGGTCAGAGGTTATTTAATAATTAATTTATTTTTTCAAAAAAAAAAAAAAAAACAAAAATAATCGGAAAAAAATTTAATTTTAATTATATATCGCTGCCATTTTTGTTTTTTTTTTTCCGGGGGGAAAGGGAGGGAGAGAGGGAGGGAGGTATTGATTTTCTAATTATGTTGATATTAACCGTAAAAAAAATTATTATTATTATTATTATTAATATCGTTCTCGATTGATACCTTAATGAACTTTGTTATTTTTGAATTATTGATGATAATTTATTTGTTCGTTTATTTAATTATGCATTCACGAAATCACAAAAATTAATTTTAAAAAAAAATTTTTTTTTTTTTTTTAATGGAAAAAATTACAGTTTACATCGACCTGATTTTATCATTATTATTATTATTATTATTATGGGCAACCTTTTCTTTTGCGTTCGTTAAGGTGATAGATAAAATATAAATATTTGATTCATTTGCTTTCATTAAAATCTTTTTTTTTTTTTTTTTAACGTTATCGGTTGAGTAATTTATATTGATTTTGTTTTTGTTTGCCCTTTTAACCTTTTCGAAAAAGGTGAGTTAAAAAAGTTTTTTTTGGGTAAAAGGTATAATACGAAAATATAATTAAAATTATTAAGGTCGCCATTTTAATAATAATTTCACGGTTTGAAAAACGTTTTTAATTTAAAAAAAATTTATTTACCGACGGAGGGAAATTAAAATATTTAAACTCCCAAATCAATTATTATTATTATTATTATCATTATTATTATTATTATTATTATCATTATTATCATTATTATTATTTATTTTTAAAAAATACGTTCGTGTCTATGAATTTAATTAATTTGTTTGTATTGAAAAAATTTCTCTTTGCAGACAATAAAAAAAAAATTTAATGCGGGTTTAAATTCGATTGAATTTTAAATTATTATTATTATTATTATTATTATTATCATCATCACTTTCGAACACGATAAGGTTTTAAATACCTATCTAGGTTTTAAAGAATTTATTTCAGGTTCTACCCCTCGATTCCTTTAGAATAATTGTTCGGTGGTGCTGTCGAAGAATGTCGGGGGTTCTACTTCCGGTAGGGGTTTCTTCTTCTACTTTCCTTTGATGGCATGGCTCCCACTGTTGCTCCCACGATGATCTGCATAGTTTCTGTCTTTACTCCCTTCATCCTGGTTATTTCAGACTTTTACCCACCTCTTTGGCTGTCTGGTGTTTTTTTCCGCCGGTACGGATTTACACCCCCTTCAGCATTATGTTAGAGACTGATTTCCGGTTTGTTGTTTGTTCTATCTGTGTGGTTTTGTTGATTGTACAGAACCGCGTTTGTACCTTTTTTTGACACAGTTTTACACTCACGACAGAAAATCGATAAGTTTTATTTCTTCCTTTTTTTTTTCATTATCCTTATTCTTATTATTATGTTAAGTATCCAGAAAAAAAAAATTTTTATAGATGGTGAGAAATGAAAAAAAAAAAAAAAAAAAAAAAATAATAATAATAATAATTAATTTGAAATTATTTTTTAAAAAAAAAAAAAACATCATGCAAAAAAAATAAAAATAAAAACACGCAATTCACGGAAGAAGGAGTAAGAAAATAAAGAAAAGTAATTAAACTTGGAGGAGTAGAGAGAGAGAGAGAGAGAGAGAGAGAGAGAGAGAATGAGAGAAAGGTTAAAATATTTTTTTTTCGAATTAAAATTGGGGGGGAGAGAGAGAGAGGAGGAGGGGGGAAAAAAATTTTTTTGGACTCAAGCACTTGATTGAATCATAATAATAATAATAATTTTTTATTTTATATTTTATATTCATAGCTCTTTCGTTTGTTTATTTTGATTTTATTAAATTCCTCTTGGGTAAATAATAATAATAATATTAATAATAAATAATGATGATGATGATCGGTGGTAAAATCAAAAAAATAAATAAATAAGTTTTTTTTAGAGAGAATTAAAAATAATCGATGATTGTCAATCGATAAATCAACATCGTGAACAAAAAATTATTATTATTATTATTATTGTTTTAATTATAAAAAAAAAAATGTTTATTTATTTATTAATAATTATTTTATTTATTTTTTGTTTTATTTTTCATTTGTTTTTTTATCATAAATATAATTTTCCGGATTACGTTAAAAAAATTGAAAAAATTCCAGGGCCACGTGGTGTATTTTATTTTGGTAACATTTTACAATTTTATAAAATTAATACCGAAGGTAAATTATTATTATTATTATTATTTACATTATTAAAATTAATAAAATTAATAAATGATTTTTTTATTTAAAAAAGATTTATTACCTTACCTAATAAAAGAATTTAAAATTTGGGGTCCGACGTATAAATATTGGTTTAACGGTTTTGCTGTTGTTATGATTTCGGATGTTGATGACGTAAAGGTATAATAAAATTCGTTTTTGTTATCATTTATTTATTATTGTTTTGTTAAAAAAAAAAAAAAAAAAAAAAAAAAACAATAAAAATTTTTTTTAGATGATTTTATGTAATGAAAACGATCAGAAAAAAGGGATTTTATACGATAATTTAAAACCCTGGCTCGGCACGGGATTATTAACAAGTTCTGGAAAAAAATGGAAAATTATGAGAAAAATAATAACTTCCGCTTTTCATTTTTCAATATTACGACAATATTTGGAAATTTTTTCTAAAAATTCAACGGTTATGATGTATAATTTATCGCGATGTGATATTAAAAAATTTTTCCACCTTAATAATTTTATAACTTATTGCGCTTTGGATAGCATTTACGGTAAATATTATTATTATTATTATTATTATTATTATTTCTAAATACGTTCGTTACTTATATTTTTTTTTTTCTTCCAGAAACTTCAATGGGAACCTGTATTAATTCTCAAATAAATAAAACGGAAAGTGATTATGTGAAAGCGATATTTAGAATCGGACAAATAATTGTCAAAAGAATATTTTCTCCCCACCTTTACGCGGATTATTTATTTAATTTAAGTTCTTTGGGAAGAGAAAATTCTAAATTACTTAAAATTCTTCACGAAACTACGACAAATGTAAATAAATAATAACGAAATCATCGGCCTTGTTTTTATTAACAACAAAGAGTAAACGTTAAAAATATTTTAGATAATACAAGAAAGGAAAAAGAAAATGGCGTTGGAAAATCAACGAGAATCATTCGAAATAAATGGCGGTGGCGAAAGAAAAATGAATTTTTTAAATTTACTATTAGAAAAGCAAAAAATTTATAAATTTTCCGATGTCGATATACGATACGAAGTCGATACTATATTAATGGCTGTAAGATCCCTCCCCCTCTTTCTCCCCCTTCCCCTCCCTTAACATTTAAATACAATTTGAAACTTTTTATATTTTAATTTCATATATAATTATTATTATTATTTTAGGGTCACGACACAACGTCTACTGCTTTAAATTGGTGTTTTTTCGAATTGGGATTAAATAAAAAAATTCAAAATAAAGTTCATGAAGAATTGAAAAATATTTTCGGGGATTCGAATCGGGAACCGACGTATGAGGATATAATAAAAATGGAGTATTTAAAAAGAGTAATTTTAGAAACTTTAAGATTATATCCAAGCGTACCTGTAATATCTAGAAAATTCGATGTCGACATACGTTTAAGTATTTACACATTTTTTATTAATTAATTAATTTATTTATTTAAAAATACAAATATTTGCTTTAAAGTTTTTTTTTTTTTTTATAGAGAATTACACGATTCCAGCGAATACGGAAATTGTTTTGATGATATTTATAATTCATCGTAATTCAAATATATTTCCAAAACCTGATAAATTCGATCCGGATAGATTTAAATTAGATGTTTTAAAAAAAAGAAATCCATTTGCATTCATACCGTTCAGTGCCGGGTCAAGGAATTGTTTAGGTGAATCATAAACCTTCCACGAATCGTATTTACAAAAATATAAAGAAAAACAGGAATGGAATAATAATAATAATAATAATAATAATTATTACAGGTCAAAAATATGCCATGCTTCAAATGCTCGTATTATCTTCATATATTTTAAGAAAATATAAAATAAAAACTATCAATTCGAGAAAAACTGTTAAACCTGTACCTGATGTTATTCTACGTCCAAACGTTGAACTTAAATGGAAATTAATTCCTAAAACTTGAATGATTTTTAGGGGAAAGGTAAACATAAGGGAAAAGTATAATTTTTTTTTTTTTTTTGGTAAATCTCTGTATTATGTATATTATTGATATTAAGTTAATAAATTTTTTTTTATCATTTGTTAGGTGTTGCTCGATTGTTTAATCATTTAATAAAATTAATTTTGAAATCGTATGCACTGTAACATGAACAATCGTTGAGAATATAATTTGATATATCTTCAGTAGAATCGACATATTCTAATATTAATGTTTCACCATCGACAATGAAATTATTTTCTATCAAATCGGAAATAATAGAACTTACATCTGATGAAATTTGATGTCCGTTTGTTTTAAACAGCCTCAACTTAGGCTCGTTGAATTCATTGTTTTTATTAACGACATTACAAATAGTGGATGCCGAATCGATCACTTTACCAACGCTCCAATTTTTACTGACAAAAACAGGTTTCGATGGTTTATTTAAACTTTTAGGTAATATAATTAAAAAGTAAATTCTTTTCACTGCTGGAATTGTAGCCATTCCTATTGCTTTCGCTTTTAATTTCATTAGTTGAATTTTCATAGCTGTAGCCTGCCTTTTGGGATTATCCATTGCTTTTTGAATTTTTTCATTGACCTACATATAAAGTTGTAAGATTGTCATTTTATAAATAATAATAATAATAATAATGATAAATAAGTAATGAAAGTAAAGAACTCACAGTTTTTTGTGCAACTACCAGAGATTTAGAAAATTGTTCTTTGGGTTGATTCCATTCCTTTTTTTTTTCTTCAACATTTAGAACAACATCGAAACAATTGTGAAATTTATGTTGCAGACAAAAGTGTTGTTTACATTTAACGCAATTCATTTCAACTGGATCGTACGTTTCACATTTTTCATTTGAACATTTGAACGATTTAACAGGTTTCTGATTATTATCAAAATTTTTATTTACTGCATTACAATCGTGTGAATTATAATTAAAATGTTCTTTACAGAATTTTTTGTTACAACTTGAGCATATGACTGGTAGAAAATCTAAAGCTTTACAAAGAGGCCAAGAACAATTTTCTCCCAAGTTTGGAAATTCCATTTTACAAATAAAAATTATACATTAATTTTGCCCACTTAAAGTTCCTAGAGCCAAGTCTGCCCACTTTTGTTCTTGCTCTTTAACTGTAGTATGAGAATCTCCGTTGTCGGCCTCAGGATCCGGCAATTCACTTGGAGGAACTTCTATAAGATCTTTTGGTAATTTTTCTTCTCTCCATGCATTGTCTGCTATGTCTATTAACCGACCATCAATTCTCACTTGACTGTCTTCCATTCCTAATTATAGTTGCTAGGTAAGTATGAGTAAATACTTTAACAAATGAGATGTCGTAATTTAAAAATCGTCTAAAGACACGTTCTTTATAACTGGCGGTAAAATTTATGAAGTACGTATGGAACGCAATCATTCTTCGTGTCATACTAGTCGAGTGAAGTCAATAATTTAAAATAAAGAATAAAATGAGTCAGAATAAAAGAAAAAATTTTTCTGAAAATCATAACAAGTTTCTAAAACGATCAAAGTAAGCTTTTTACGTACATTCTATACTCGATTTTGACAATAATTTTTTCGAACAATTTTTTACAATATAAAATTAGTTATAGTATTTAGTTTTTGTAATTAGATTTGAGAATTTGAGGCTTCATTTTTAGAAAAGATAAATTTTTCTTTATAAACAAGGTTTTTACTCAATTATAGGTCAGGGGAGGATAATGGGTATTCAGGATCTTTTGAAAGTGATTTAGCTGCTATGGAGCTTACAGAAAATGATTTCTTGACGGAGGATACTCCTGAAATAGGTGTTGGGCCAGACACAGAACAAACCAGTGTTAGATGGTGTAGACCTCCACTACCAAAGTTTAATCCTGATAAAGAATCATTAATTTTTCAACAAATCGAAATTGACCATTATCATGGTAATTTCATATAATTACTTCTAAAAATTTTTTAAACAGTATTATTTCCCTAATCAACTAATATCAATGCTTAATATTTTATGTTTTAGGTTCCCCGATTCCTGGTATGCCTGGATATCAGGTATCTCCATCATCAATCATGAGAATGTATGGTGTCACTATGGAAGGGAATTCAGTATGTTGTCATGTTCATGGTTTTGCACCTTACTTTTATGTTTCTGTACCATCTGATTTTACTGAAGATCATTGTAAACCTTTTAAGGTAATTTAATACTTTTATTCTTCTAAAAATAATTTTTATTTTTAAAAATGAAAAAAAATTTATTTATTATTTAATTTGTAGAAAGCTTTAAATGATGTTGTAATGAATGATATCAGGTCGAATAGAGAAAACATTAAAGAAGCAATATTAGATGTTGAATTAGTTTTTAAACAAAACATGTTTGGTTATGAAGGAGATAAAAAAAACAAATTTTTAAAAGTAACAATTATACTGCCAAAATTAGCAGCAGCATGTAAACGTTTAATGGATAAAGAAACTGTTTATAAAGCTTTTGGAGGTTATTATTACCAATTTTTTGAATCTAATATAGATTTCGACATTAGGTAAATTATTATTTGAATCAAATTAAAATTTTAATCTTATCATTTAAATTGTATTAATAATTTACATGCATTAAATTTTTGCATATCTTTAGATTTATGGTTGATACTGATGTTGTCGGATGCTCCTGGATAGAACTTCCTCCGGGAACATGGAAAATAAGAATGAAAGACAGTAACCATGATTATCCGATTACTTCAAGATGCCAGTTAGAAGTTGATGTAGGTTGGAATCAATTTATCGCTCATGCTCCTGAGGGAGAATGGAGTAAAGTAGCACCTTTTAGGTGACTGATTGTTTTTATTTATAAATGATAATTTAACTTTATTGTCAAAACATAACTATGTAATAAAAAAAATTTTCTTTTTAGAATTTTAAGTTTCGATATTGAATGTGCTGGACGGAAAGGTATATTTCCAGAACCAAATCATGATCCAGTTATACAAATAGCTAATATGGTTTTAAAACAAGGACAGTCTGAGCCTTTTATTAGGAATATATTTACATTAAATTCTTGTGCTCCAATTGTTGGTTCTCAAGTTTTATGTTTTGATAAAGAAACGGAACTACTCAAAGTAATAATAATAATTTTATTAAAGTTTTATTATTATTATTATTTTTTTCATATGAATTAAAATTATTTAATGTGTTTAATATTTTTCAGAGTTGGGGAGAATTTGTTAGACAAGTTGATCCTGATATTTGCACTGGTTACAACATAAGCAATTTTGATTTTCCTTATTTAATTAATAGAGCAAAACATTTAAATGTAAATGATTTTTGTTTTCTCGGCAGAATCAAAGACATTAAGTAAGTATTATTATTATTATTATTTAACCTCTCTTTTTTATTTGATTTCGTTACATTTTGTTTGTTTTACAGATCCGTTGTTAAAGATTCCGTTTTGCAAAGTAAGCAACTCGGACGGAGAGAAAATAAAAATACAAATATTGAAGGAAGAGTGACATTTGATTTATTACTCGTTCTTGTTCGTGATTACAAACTTCGTTCATACACTTTAAATGCCGTGAGTTACCATTTTTTGCAAGAGCAAAAGGAAGATGTACATCATAGCATCATAACCGATTTACAAAATGGAAACGAACAAACAAGGAGAAGACTGGCTGTTTATTGTTTGAAAGATGCTTATTTGCCTCTTAGACTAATTGAAAAATTAATGTGTTTTATTAATTATATGGAAATGGCTAGAGTAACGGGTGTTCCTTTATCATGTTTGCTGACACGAGGGCAGCAAATTAAAGTCGTATCTCAACTTCTCAGAAAGGTAAATTTTTTTTTGTCTATTTGGAATTGCCATTTTGACTTGCACATTTATTTATTTATTTTTTTTTTCAGACCAAAGAAAAACATTATTTAATGCCGACACACAACAGCGTTGGATCTGACGAACAATTTGAGGGTGCAACAGTTATAGAACCCAAAAAAGGTTATTATCCGGATCCGATCGCAACTTTGGATTTCAGTTCTTTGTATCCGAGCATAATGATGGCTCATAATTTGTGTTACACAACTTTACTTCGACCCGGGGTTAAAGAAAAATTAAAGTAAGTTCGTTTAAAATAATTTTTGTTTTCCTTTTGTTCCTTTTCCCCACCTAGCTAGCTAGCTACCTCGTCCCTTAATTAATATTTAAAATTTTACAGTTTGGAACCTGATAAGTATTCTACCACTCCGTCCAATCATTTTTTCGTCAAAAAATCAATTCGAAAAGGATTGTTGCCGGAAATTTTGGAAAATTTACTAACGGCGAGGAAAAAAGCAAAAACAGATTTGAAAAACGAAACGGATCCATTTAAAAAACAAGTTTTGGACGGAAGACAATTGGCTCTTAAAATAAGTGCAAATTCCGTGTACGGATTCACTGGAGCACAAGTAGGGAAATTACCCTGTTTAGAAATATCTGGTGTAAGTAATAAGAAAGTCCTGGTATCAATTATGATTTTTTTTTTTTTGAAAAACCTCATAAATTATTTACTTTTTGAATTCAGAGCGTTACCTCTTACGGACGGTCAATGATTGAACAAACAAAACAAGAAGTTGAAATGAAGTATAACATAGCAAACGGTTACAAACACGATTCCGAAGTTATTTACGGAGATACGGATTCTGTCATGATTAAATTCGGGAATAAAACATTGGAGGAATGTATGGAGTTGGGAAGGGAAGCGGCTGTTTACGTGTCTTCGAAGTTTATCAGTCCAATTAAACTCGAATTCGAAAAAGTTTATTTTCCGTATTTGTTGATAAGCAAAAAACGTTACGCCGGATTATATTTCACAAAAACCGATACCTACGATAAAATGGATTGTAAAGGATTGGAAACCGTGAGAAGAGATAATTCTCCATTAGTGGCTAACATGATAACGACGTGCCTACAAAAAATTCTCATCAACAGGTAATTTAATTACGAATGTACCGTTAATTATCGTTGTTGTATTATAGTAAATTTTTTTTTTTTTTTTTTTTTGTTAATGCAACTCCAGGAATCCCGATGAAGCTGTCAATTACGCCAAAAAAGTCATTTCCGATCTTCTGTGCAACAAAATTGATATATCACAGTTGGTCATAACTAAAGAACTGACGAAAAACGATTATGCAGCCAAACAAGCTCACGTGGAACTAGCACAAAAAATGAAAAAAAGAGATCCGGGTACCGCGCCAAAATTGGGAGATAGAGTTCCGTACGTGATTTGTTGTGCCACGAAAGGAACTCCCGCCTACTGCAGGGCAGAAGATCCGATATACGTTTTGGAAAATAGCGTGCCCATCGATTTTAATTATTATTTGGAGAATCAAATTTCAAAACCCTTGCTCAGAATATTCGAACCGATTCTTGGAGAAAAAGCCGAATCGATTTTATTACGTAAGTTGAGGTTATCATTTTTAAAACGGTGATGAAAAATTTTCGAAAAGTTTTCACATCGGATTTTCCACCGTCATTCATTCACAGGTGGTGATCACACGAGGACGAAAGCGATGGTCACGTCCAAGGTTGGTGCTTTGTTCGCGTTCACGAAAAAAAAGGAATCCTGTTTGGGATGCAAATCGGTACTGAACGAAAACGAAGGGAGTAACGCACTGTGCAAACACTGCAAACCAAATGCCATAGCTTTGTATTTGAATCATTTGAACAAGTACAAAACATACGAAAGTCAATTCAGTCGTTTATGGACAGAATGTCAAAGATGCCAGGGTAGCTTACACGAAGAAGTTATATGCACTAGGTAAGTTTACTGCAGCATCATCATCATCATTTTATCACGAGTTGATAGTAATGGTAATGAGAAATTACATAAAATCATTTGCATTCATTTTTTTAGTCGAGATTGTCCTATTTTTTACATGAGAAAAAAAATTCAAATGGATTTACAAACTCAAGATCAAGTTATGGAAAGATTTAGAAATTTCTCTTGGTAAACATGTATGTAAAAAAATTTAAATTTTTGTACATACTACCTTTTGTGCCTTTTGTTTTTCCGAGTCCAACTCGATAGTAATGAAGAGATTATTTAATAATATGGATGCTTAAAGTTATGGGGAAAAATTAAATTTATAATTTAAAAAAGGAAATCCTGACAACGTACAAATAAGGTAAGAATAAAGCGTCAAAAAGTATTATTATTAATATTCATTTAATTTTATTTAAAAGTAATCGTACACATAAAAAAAACTTTTTTGTTTTGTTTTTTTTTTAATTTAAATATTTATATTAAAGTAACCAGCACTTTATTTTATTATTATTTTTTTTTTTTTTTTACATATAAATATCTAACTTTCAATGTGAAAGTTAGATATTCAAATAATAAAAAGAAACAAAATTAAATTATATAATAATAATAATAGTAATGCTTTGGTTTGTTCAATGTCGTAAAATGAAGTGCTTTTTATTATACTGAATTTGTTTTCTATTCGTTTAAAATAATTAACTGATTTTAAAAATATTTTGAATGTTAAAATCTGATTTACTATTATTTTTTTCCGATGCTAGCATTAATTCTGATACTGAAATATAGACAGCAACTGAAAATCCGATTAAACCGGCAACCAATGTATTCTTTTGAAAAATGATACAAGTAGCAACGCACAATCCGAAATAAGTAATATACCTAGCCATTGTAACTTTGTTTTCTCTCGTTTTTTTCTGTTCATCAATGCAAACTTTATCTTCTAGATAATATCCATTTGCGCATTCATCGCACATGTCAGGCCCATCACCGTTACACGTTTTGCAGGCTTTGTCACACTCCAAACAAGTGTAGGAGCCATCGTTATTCACACAAAACTGGTGACTATTACATGCATCATTTTTTGCAATGCATTCGTTTACATCTAAACACCCGAGCTCTGTGTGCATTTGCCAACCTTCTTTGCAAGCCACACAACTTTTCGGTCCTGCACCTGTACAAGTGCTCAGACACGAATTATGACACGGTGAGCATAACATTTTGGTTTCATCTTTATAAGACACATAATGTTTATCAGAGCATTTATCACAAAGAGTACCCTCGTAACCGACGTTGCAACTGCACTGACCGTTGCCTTTTCTGGTTCCCGACCCTTTACATTTACCATTATTATTACAAACATTATTTGGGAATCCTTGACACGGAGTGCAGTTTGCACCGTAGTGAAGGTCGGGACAGCAAACTTTTAATTTTTCAATGCACAGCCATTCGTGTAAATCCCCATATTTATCTTGATTTTTCCACCAGTCTTCGAATAATCCTTCGTTTTCTTCGGCCAAACCCTGACATTGAAATTTTCCCTTGTCGATTTCATTGCATATATTTTCTTGTATTTCGACGAAACGCACTTCGCTCGAGGCGTAGGTTTTTAATTTTTTTTCTTCCCAATCGGCGTCACCTCCCTCGAATTTTCCCCTAGATGTTTTTTCCATTCCATGTTGAAAAGATTTAACTAATACTTTGCAAGCTTGACAAGGTGGTAGTTTTTGATTATTCACATCGGTTTTCTTCGGGTCGGAATCAGCTAATACCACTCGTAAAGTGGATATCGGTAACAATAAGAAAAAAATTCCCAGAAACCATTTCATTTTTTAAAAAAACCGTCTTATCATTTTAATACCGGCATTAAACTAATTGTAAACATTTTTTAACAGGCGGATAACGTGGACCAATAGAAAGACAAGTTATTTAAATAATCGATGATCCGGATTTTTTGTTTTGTTGTTTTCGCGACAAATTTCCCTCGATTGAAATTAATCATTCTTGCCAAATTTTAAATGCTCTAAATTGCTTTTTTATTAAATTTTTTTTTTCCCCCCTAAGATTTTAATTCAGTTTTTTTTTTAAAATCAGTTTTAAAAATATTTATCGTACATTAACGAAACCAAGCTTAAAATTATTATTATTATCGTTCGTAATAAATTTTTATTTTAGTTTATAAAATTTCACAGAGATGGCGTTGCTGTGACTGACTCAATTCCTCAATTCAAAATAACGAAATAACAGTTGAAAAGTTATCCATTTAAAAAAAAAAAAAAAAGGAAGAAAAAATTTTAATTTAATTTAATTTAATTTAATTAAAAGGTAAAAAAAAATTGTTTTTGTTTGTTTGTTTGTTTGTTTGTTTGTTTACAATGAACGATTTGATTTTATCACCATTAGTTTTATGAAACGACAAAATTAAAATTTAATTTAAGAAAAAAAATTCAGAGAAAATGACGACGACGCCATTTTTTTTTTTTTTATTTGGCAAAACTTGAAATTATTTTGACTTGTTTTATATATATATAAAAAGATTAAAAATTTTTCTCAAAAGACGGAAAACTTTATAAATTAAAATGTAAAATTTGATTAAAGAAAACAAAAAAAAAAAAAAAAAAAGAAAAAAAAAAGAAAGTTTACCGGACGCCAGAGGGATAATAAATGTTTTGTTTCTTGAATAAAACAACTTAAGTAATTAAATTAAATTTTTAACATTTAAAAAATTATTTAATTATTTTTTAACCATAACGGTGTTATGTTATTATTATTATTATTATTTAAACACAACACAAATATTATTTAATAATAATAATAATAATAATAATAATAATAATAATAATAATAATAATAAAAATAGTCTCAAGAAAATAATGAAAAAAAATTTTTTTTTTTTTAAACATCAAAATCATTTTGTTATGATTAAATTGTTTTTTAACGTTTTTCTATTTTCAGATTTAAAATTAATTGAGGTTAAATAATAATACTTGAATTGAAACAAGAAGAAAATTATCATTAAAATTATATAATATTTTATGAAAAGGTTCTTGTTTCTGTTGCTGTTGTTGTTGTTGTTGTTGTTTTTACATGAAGAGGAGTTCCTGTCACTTACAGTAAAGATGAAACCGTTAAAAGTTTTGTTTTATTCTGTTCTTGTTACCTTCAAGCATCTAATTCTACAAAAAATAAAAAATAAAAAAGGTAAAGTAAAATTATTAATTAATTATTAACAATAATCCATCATATCATAATATCTCATTGATTTATTTAAAATATAAATATTTCCTTTTTTTTTTTTTAATAATTTATCTTCTGCCACTTTAAACAAAAAGAGTTTAGTTTTTTATATAAGAGAAAAATGTTAAAAAACAATAAACTTTCTTAAAAACTTCGAAAAAAAAAAAAAAAAAAAAGAAAAGTATGTGGGTGGAAAATACAAAAGAAAAGCTTTTATTTTAATTGTTTCAAGTTTTTTTTTTTTTATTATTGTGTTATTTTCAACGTTGCCAACCTTTTTTCCTTTTTTGGTAATAAAAAAAAATTTCCTTTTTCCCCTTTCCCCCTTATTTTTCCTTTTTAAATACAATTTCAATTTAAACCCCCCCCCCTTTGACCTTTTTATTCCTTCTTATAATTATTCATAGTGATTTTTAATTTATATTAAAATGATTATCATTATTATTATTACAAACAATATGGCTTCACAATTAATAATTTAATGAATTGATTTTAGATTTTTCTATGGCAGTCATGAAAATAATTCAAGACAAAATGTTTAAGATGAAGTCTAAAGAAAAAAGAAAGTGGAAGAAGAAAATTATTTTCCTTTTTGGATTTTATAACGGTAATGTTTTATTATTATTATTATTACTTAATGTTTTCCCATTTTGGGATTTGACTTCTCATCGTATAAGCCGTACGCCATTCATCCTTCGGGATGTAATAAATCAATGACATAGAAAATAAAAAAAAAAAAAAATTTATTTATCCAAATGTGCAAAATTTTACCTATGTCATTTCCGGTGCAAACAAACACGAACACGAAATTTTATATTTTCCGTTACAAATGTTTATGATAACATCATATTGAATTAGTAGTGGTAGTGGTAGTAATAAGTAGTAACCGGAAATGCTTCAATAATAATAATAAATTATATCGAATTCATAATGTATTGGTGGAAGGAAGATGGTGAAGGTGATGCAACAAAGAGTAATAAAAAGAAAAAAACATTTTTTGGCGGGAAAATAAAAAGAATTTAAAAAAAACAATTGATAAAAAAAAAAATGTTTTCCTTATTTTTTATTACCCTTTAAGTTTAAAAGTAATCTTTTATAAAAAAAAAAAAAAAAAAAATATTTTTTTTATTTCAATGTAAAAATAATAAATTTAAAAAGAAAATTTTGAAACTATTTATCATTTTGATTTTTTTTTTTTTTTTTTTTTTTTTGATTTAATGTTTTTTTATCATCGATTTATTACCCCCCGCCCGCCCCTCGCCCCCACAATATTTTTTGGAAAACATTTTTTAAAATTATTTATTAAGTGTTAAATTTAACGAATTTCCCCCCCCCCCCCTTACAACTTAACATAATTAATAATTCATTTCGTGTGAAAAATAAAATATTAATATAAACGTGTTACGATGTATATATATATATATATATATATATATATATATATATATATATATATATATATATATATATATATATATATATATATATATATATAATTTAATTTTCGATAGTTGGCTACAATGTTTCATACGGTAAAAATAATTTCCTTTACGGAAATGTGGTGGGGAGAGGGGGTGGGGGTGGGAAAAAAGGGGGGTCACAAAAAAATTGATGAGTTAAAAAAAAAAAAAACGTTTATTTATTTTTTTTGTGTTTTGTTTTTAGGTAAAAGTTATGAAGAGAAAAAAAGGAAAACATTGGATGAAAAAAAAAAAAAAAATAGGAAATAAATTAAATAAAGGAAACATGCATGAAAAATCATAAGGATAAGAGTGAGAGAGAGAAAGAGAGAGAGAGAGAGACGCAAAAAATAAAAACTCGAGTCGGAAAAGTCGATGTGAGAAGGATGCCAGGCAGCCAGTCAGCCAGTTGCTGACTTTTTGCCGAACCGAAAGCATTTTATTTAAAACTAAATAATTTTCGCGGTGAACGCGTTCGCATTATTATTATTTTCTAACGAGAAGTTATCATTATTAGTATTATTATTATTAGTAGTTTTTTATCGTTTAAATGTGTTGTTAATGTTTGATTGTTATTATCCGCGTAATCGTCGTCGTCGTCGTCGTCGTTCACGTCGTCGTCGCAATCATCATCATCATCATGAATTTATTTACCTGGATGGAATCATTTTATAAAGGGTAAGTTTTATTTATTTTTATTTATTTAAATTTTTTAATTTATCACGTGATTAATTTTAATTATATTTCACGTCGGGTCCCCTACACGCTAATAGTAATAATAATAATAATTTTTAATCGTCTTTTTCAACAAATTCGGTGTCGATTCGTTTAATGGTCGTTTTATATATATAAAAACTTCGAATTATGCGTTCGATATGTAATTATTATTATTATTATTATTATTAATATTACACATAGAACAAAATATTTTTGTGGGAATTTAACAAAACGTCATCGTTTTTCCCCTTATTATTATTATTATTATTATTTTTTTTTTCTTGTAAATTTTGTAAACGGAAAGGATTGTGATGATGATGATGATGGTGGTGGTGGTTGGGGTGATAGGGTAAATTTATTGATAATAATAATAATAATAATACGTTGAATATAAACAAATCCGATTTAAAAAAAAAAAAAAAAATTCATAAGAGGAGCAAAAAAAAAAAAGGGAAAAGGGAAAAATATTAGAGTAACGTAAAACCTTTGTGTTAGTAGTGGTAGTAGTAGTGGGGATGGAATGCAAATGCCACAAACGATATGTGATCGATTACATAACAATGTTGTTGTTGTTGTTGTTGTTGCATTGCATTTAAATGCAATTAAATTTCTATTTTGCTGCTGTTTGTCCTCTTATTACTAGCAAAAAAAAAAAAAAAAAAAAAAAAAACGAGTCGCGATAATGATAGTTTTACAAAATTCGTGACGTAATATTACGCTCATGTATACGTGAAATATAATAATTCTTTACTACGTGATAATCAATTTTATTTTTTTATTATTATTATTATTTTTTATTTTTTTTAACGCGAATCATGTCGGAAAATGTTTTTTTTTTGTTGGCTGGTCGGGGAGGTTTGTAGGGGAGGAAAGAGGGGGGAGGGGGTTTTCATTAAATTATTGCGGGAGCGAGAAGGAAGGAAAGTGTTAAGGCGTGATGACTGTGAAAATTACCTTTTTTTCCTTTCTCGTTTTTCTCTCTTCTCTTCCATCCTACGACATTCATCCTCTCATCCATTTTTTATTTCATTTCATTTTATTTTTTAATTTTGTTTTCTAAACGATATTTAGAGGTTGTGTGTGCGTGTGTGTGCGAGAGAGAGAGAGAGAGAGAGAGAAAGAGAGAGAAAAAAACTTGGTTCGTTTAATTAAAGCACCACCGAGTCTGTAAATTTTTTATTTTTATTTTTATTATTATTATTATTGCTGTTGTTGTTTTTGTTGTTTTTGCTGTTGTTCGAAAGACTTTGGATTATAAAAAATCGATGGTTTTTTTTTTTTTTTTTTTTTAGTCAAAACCGTTTTAATTTGTCAAAAAAAAAAAAAAAAAAAAAAAAAATTTTCGTATCGTATCGCGAAAATAACGTCCGAGTGATTTGTTTATTTACTAATGGAATAATATTTATCGTTAACGATCACGCAATAAACTGTAACATAACATGTAAGCATAACACGCCATATTAATAATAATAATAATTAAAATTTTTTATTTTCAATAAAATGGCAAAACGGGATTTTGTCAGATTCGGTTCCGGTTTATATAAATTTAACGTCATAAAAAAAAAAAAAATTTAAACAAATTTCGCGAATTTTCTGACGGAAAAAAAAAAAAAAATTTAATTCCTTTTTTATCATTATTATTAATATTAAATGGAAAGAAGGAATAAGAAATTCAAAGACGAGCGGAAAAATTCGTTGATAAAATATCTGAACGTCGGTATGAAAACGTTTCATTTCCGGTACACGTGGATTTTTTAAAGCGTGAAACTCTCGAAAATAATCGAACCGTGATAAAGGAACGCACGCTAACTTTAAGTTTTCTTCTGCTTTTTGTGTATGTGTGTGTGTAAATTCAAAAAAAAAAAAAAATTTTCATTTTCATTATAATGCTCCGTAAAAACCGTTTGAAATCTCATGAATACGTAATAATAATAAATAATAATAATAATAATAATAATAATAATAATAATAATAATAATAAATGTATATTTTAACGTTATGCGATTTTAACAAATTATAAATTTCAAATGAAAAATGACGTAAATTCGCGAATTTATTTTATTTTCGTAAGATAAATTTAAAAATTATATACATGTGTGCGTGCGTGTGATTTATTCACGTGTGTTAAATCGTGCACGTGTGCGCCTACGGGTGTTGTATACACTTCACGTGCAAAAATTCACTTGTTATTTTATTTTTTGTTTTTTTTTGCCACGGAGTGATTTTAGGGTATAAATTATTAATCGTCGAATAATAATAATAATGATAATTTCGATGTGTGTGCGCGTGCGGAAAAGAAAAGAGAGAGAAAAAAAGAAGGAAGGAACGGGAAGGAAATGTAAAGTTTCCAGGGATTCCCCATGTAATATCGTTTTTAAATAAAAACTAAAAAAATTTTTTTTTTGGTTTGGTTTCGTTTAATAATAATAATAATAATAATAATAATAATTTCGAAAAACAATTTTTTTATTAAAAAAAAACAAACCGTCGGTAGGAAAACGTATGGGGAGGGTGATGGGGAGCAGGGGAGAGGGGAGGGGGCGAAAGAGAAATAATTTTTATTTTTACGTACGTTGAATTTATTATCGGGTAAAAAGAGAAAAAAAGAAAAAATTCCGCCATTTTTTTTTTTTTTTGTTATTGTTTATTGTTTTTTTTATTGTTATTGGACAAAAGTAAGTTTTGTTTTACTCCCCCCCCATCCTCCCACTTCCCTCTCCCCCCCGAAAAAAAGGAAAAATTTCTTTGATTTTTCTTGTTTTTGTGAATTTTTTCCTTTTTTTTGTTTAATTTGATAAAGAAAAAAACAATCTCTTTCTTTTTTTTCTCCTCATTTTCATATCTCCCATTTTTCTTTATCTTTATTTTTTATTTTTTTTGTTTTTCCTTATTCTAGAAAGAAAAAGAAAAAAGGAAAAAAGAAAGAAAGAAAAGGTTGAAAGTTTTTTTTTTTTTATATCGAAGTTAACAAGTTGAAGGATCTGAATTTTAAACAGTCGGGTTGTAGGAGGAGGGAAAGGGGGAGGGAGGGAGAGAGGAAGGGAGAGGGAGTT
>NW_002987792.1:516733-546460 GCF_000006295.1 Pediculus humanus corporis
AAAAAAAAAAAAGGTAAAAAACAAGTTAATCGAACTTGGGGGGAAAAAAAGAACAAAAGGAGAGAAAAGTCAATTAATAATAATTTAAACGGTTTGTTTTTTGTTTGTTCGCACAAAAAAAAAAAAATAATAATTTTTCTTTTCTATTTCCGGTTGGTCCCTGCCGGGGGGGGGGGAGCCGAAAAAAAAATAATGATGATGATAAAACAAAAAACAAAAAAAGGAATTGAAAATTTTTTTTTTTTTTTAATTCACGAATTAACGTTAATAATGGGTGAATAGATGATTTTAGGAGGATATAAATAAAGGAATGAATGAGTGAATGAGTGAATGAATGAGTGAATGAGTGAATGAGTGAATGAATGAATGAATAAACCCGAAAGAAAGAACAAAAGATGTAATGATGTAAAGAATGAAATGAAATAAAATTAAAAAAAAAGGAAAACATTGAAATGGAATGAAAAAAAAAAAAGGAAACCTTTTGCAAGTCGCGTATTTCAACCGAAAAAGGTTGTTTTACAAAAAGATGAAAAGAGCATTGAAATTTTCTTAATAATAATAATAATAATAATAATAATAATGATGATGATGATGATGATGATGATGATGATAATACTACACGTCAATATCGATTTAATTAATTTCATTAAATTTTGTTTTAGAGGGGGACAAGAGAGAGAGAGGGGGGGGGGCGAGAGAAAAAGAGAAAGAGCGAGGGGGAGAATGGGGCGAGAGAGGGAAGAGAGGGGGCGAAAGAGAGAGAGAGAGGGGAGGAGAGAGAGAATTTCAAGTGTTTTCATCATCTAATTTTCATTCGATATTAAAAAAAAAAAGAAAACATTTGCCCGATTATCTTAATTAATCCCGTTTAATTTTTTTTTTTTTTTTTTCGTTTTCTTATTACCAATTTTTCCTTTTTCCACGTGTCCATTTTAAATAATAATAATAATAATGATAATAATGATGATTATACATTCGCGTAAAAAAGGTTATGATAATAATTTGATTAGGTTATTGGGCACCATCGTAAAAAGAAATTTTTTTCTTTTTTTCGGATCGTACCATTTGGTTGAATTTACGTTTTGATAAGGATTGATAAAAACATTTAACGGTTATCGTGTCGGGGGGGGGCGCGGGGGAAAAGGGGAAGGAGGAGGTTTAAAAAGAATTATTATTAAAAGAAAATTCGACAACTTTTATCGTGTATTTGTTTTTTTTTTTTTTTTTGTTTTTTTTTTTTCCCGTTCGTGTTAAAAACAAATTTTGTACGAAATAAATTATTTTCAACTAATTATATATATTTTAGTTAAAAAAAAAAGGAAAGTCTGGAGAAAGGCTAAATAAATTATCGCTATCAAAAGTTTTAAATTTAGAGAAAAAAAAAAAAAAAAACGAGAACGAAAAAAGAGTTTAAACAAAAAAATAAAAAAAAAAAGGTTTGAGATGAATTTTCCCAACATTTTCCCTGACTTTTTTTTTTGTTGATGTCGTTGTTCTGAATATTCAAAGTTTTCTTTTTTTTTTTTTTTTTTTTCCTGTTTTTCTTTTTCTGTTATTGTGTGCGTGTGTGTGGTAAATATAAATTTATATAAAAAATTTTTTTTTAAATGTAAAATTTAAGTATTAGAAAACGTTTAAAAAAAAATTAAAAAACGAAAGAAAACTTTAAATTATTTTTTGAAAAATTTATTACTACTAGTACTATTACAACTACTACTACTACTACTACTACTACTGTCAATACCGATCCTACTTTTACAACAACTACTACCGCCACAATTGTTAAAGTACAACAACAACAACAACGACTACTACTACTACTACTACTACCATAACCTCCACTACGGTACTATTCTCACTACCACTACCACCAATCCTACTACTACAACTACAACTGCCACAAGTACAAAAACAACAACAACTATTATTACTATTATTACTAAACTACTATAATTACTACACCTATAATTATCACAAATACATTAACAACTAGAACTACTACTACTACTGTCAATACCAATCCCACTTGTCCAACAACTACTACCACCACCACTAATACTACTACTGCTACCACTACTGCCGCTACCAATCCTACTACTTTAGCTACAACTGCCACAAGTACAAAAATAACAACAACAGCTACTGCTATTATTACTAATACTATAACTACTACACCTGCAACTACCACAAATACATTAACAACAATAACTATTACTGCTACTACTACTACTACTACTAAAGTAATAATAATGATAATATAATTTTGATTAAAAAAAAAAAGTAATTTCATTCGCAATATCTTATTAAGATCTTTCTTTTAAAAAAAAAAAAAAAAAAAAAAAATTAATAGGGATTTTTCTTTTTTTCTTTTTTTTTTTTTTCCCAAATGAGGAGAAGAAGAAAAAAACGCGAAAGCAGAAAAAAGTACAAAAATTTTAAATTATAATTAAATGCAAATTTAAATTTCGAATAATTTTAATAATAATAATAATACTAATAAAATTTATTCATTTTCGTTTTTCTTTTTTTACTTTTTCTTTTTTTACTTTTTTTTACATTTTCTCTTTTCTCTCCTTCTCGTTTTTTTTTTTTTTTACATAATTTAATTAAACAATTTATTTTACATAAAATTCAAATCGAGTTTTTTTTCTTTTTTTCTTTTTCGCATGTAATTTTTTATTGTTTTTTTCGTAAAACGTTTTCAGGTATTAACAAACAACCTGTTTAGGGCCAAAAAAAAAAAAAAACAAATGAAAAAAAAAATTCATAACGTTATAAATAGTAAAATAGTCAATTTAATTTCCCGGAAATTAATAATAACAAACACGTCATAGAGAAAGAAAACTTATAGCAGACGACAAAGACTATATTACATTATATATCAAAGTCGTTTTTGTTAAAACGAAATTAAAAAAAATCTGACGTAAGGAACAATAAAAATAAAAAGGCATGAAAAATCTATTAATCTTTCTTTAATAATAATAATAATAATAATCCGAAGACGTATTAAACGATGATAATAATAATAATAATAATAATAATAATTTAATAAAATCCGTGGTGATTGTATTAAAAAAAAGAAAAAAAATTAAATCGCGAAGTTTTGAAAAATACAAAAAAGGTTGAAAAGGTTTATAATTCGAAGGGCGGACGCGAGGAATGGGGGGCAGAGGGTGTGGGGGTACAGGGGAAGGGTAAGGATAGGATGTAATTTAATCCGTTTGGAAAATAAATCGAAAGCAATAAAAATCAAAAAAAAAAGAAAAAAAAGTTGCGTTATTGAAGTTTCAATCGCGTAAATTGATTTCGATTTATATTTTCCAAATGGTCGTCGTGATAATGATGATGATGATGACGACGATGATGACTTTTTCCCCCCCCCCCCGTAAAAATTTGTACCGGAAAAAGAAAAGGGTTAAGAATATTTGAAGGGGTAGGGGGGACAGTCGTGAAAAAACGAAAGTATAAGACGGTAATATTATTTTTTTTTTGCGGGGGAGAGGAAAATGTAAAAGAATGCATGGCCGGGGTCGTTAATGATGAAAATTTAAAAAAAAAAAAGGAATTTTCTTTTTTTCCTTTCTCTTCTCTCTCTCTCTCTTTGCTCTAACGAAACGGTTATATTATCACTTATCTTTAAGTAATAATGACGTCACGCTCAGGGTAAAAAAAAAAAAAGTTGCTTTTTATGGGCAGAAAACCTTTTTCGTCTCTCTCTCTCTCTCTCTCTCTCTCTCTATCTCCTTTTTTTTTCTTTCTCTTTTTTTTTTTTTTTTTTTCAATTTCGTTTTTATTTTGACTTTTTACTATTTTGTTCTCGAAATAAAAAAAAAAAAAAGGAAGAAAATAAGAGAGAGAGAGAGGAAGTGAGAGAGTAAAAGGATATAAAAGGGAAGGAAGGAAGGATAGAACGTAGTTAAAACCTTAGAAACAATTTATTTAAGTAATTTAGTTATGAAAGTCAAAACAATATAATCGGATTAGGTAAAGTATAAGCAAAACGGTCTTGCAATTTAATGCGAAAGCTAAATAATAATAATAATAATAATAATAATGATGATGATGATGATGATGATGATGATGATAATGATAATAATAATGGGAAAGGTTGAAAGGTACAAAGGTTTAAATCAACAAAACTTGGATAAAATCAGATTTCTTTCTCTCTCTTTATTTTCCCTTTCCTCTCTCTCTCTCTCTCTATTTTCCCTTTCTCTCTCTCTTTTTTTTCCGTAATATTCTTTCAACCGAACATAATCGGTCGGAAGTTAAAACTATCCAATTTCTGTATTTTCCTTTTCTTTCCTTTTTTTTTTTTTTTCCTTTTTTTTTCACGATTTCGACATTTTTTTTTTAAATACGTTTATTTATTTATTTTATTTAGTAGAGATATTTGACTGGGAATAAAATCGTCATTTTGTTTCCCTTTCCTTTTTTCCTTTTTACGTTTATTTCGTACAACGAAAACAAAAAAGGAAATTTTGATTTCGAGTCATTTAAAAAAAAAAAGGAATAAATTCCTTTGATTTTCGCATTATTAAACGTTTTTGCTTACTTTTTTTTTTTTTAAAGTGGGCAACAAAAAAAAAATGGCGAATGTTTTGAAGTGTCCACCACCACCACCATCATCATCATCATCATCGTTCGTTCTTTTTTTATGTATATATTTATACTCTAAAGCAGAGAGGCAAAAAAAAAAAAAAATGTTTTCTGATTGATTTATACTCTGTCGTCTGTGAAATCAAACATCTCTCTCTCTCTCTCTCTCTCTCTCTCTCTTTCTCTCACTCTCTCTCTCCCCCTCTCTCTATTTCTCTTTCCCTCTCTCTCTCTATCTATCTCTACGTCATAACTTGTATTCGTTGATAATTATCAACGTGTAAAAATGTCGTGTAATTAATTTCGCGCGTTTTTTTTTTTTAAATAATAAAAACAAACATGGCGGAAACGGTAGTAGTAGTAAACAATAAGAAACTTTTCGTTTTCAAAGGAAGGAAAAGATTTTATATTATTTTGCTATAAATTTATACGAATTTTTTTTATTTTTATAGCGCTATATATATATATATATATTTAAGGGAATTTTATACGCATGCGCACGGGCATTAAAATAAAATAAAAAGAATTACGAGGGGAGGGAGGGAGAGAGGAAGGGAGGGAGGGGTAAGAGATATTTTATATGACGTCAAATAAATTATTTTTAAAAACGATTTTAACCGAATTTTTATTGTTTTATTTAATTCAAGATTTTTTTTTCGTTCGAGGGTTTTTTTTTTATTACGCGCGTGCGTAATATACGCATCGTATTATATTACGTATGCATGGAAATAAATACGCGCGTTTGATTTATTTTAATAGCATCAAATTTAGAAAAAAAATTTTTTTTTTATATTGGGTTTCATATCGGCGAAAACGTTGTTTCATCGTCAAATCCGATTTGTTGTATTCCTCCGCATTTGAAATTTTTATCTCGAGTATTAATGTCGTCATCGTCGTGGCAGTAGAAGGTGACGTAATAAATTGAAATATGAAAATTTCATATTTTAAAAGAACGGAATAGGGAATAGGAAAAGTTTTGGGCGGGCGGTGTCCATTTTAACTCTTGACTAATTTAAATTTTTTTTTTTTTTTCTGCTATTTACCTACCCCCTCTCTTCCCCTCATCTCATTCTGAAAATGTATAGAAAATCATATTTACGAAAGACAACAAAAAATTAATTTTTTTAAAAAAAAATCATCCGATTAAATAAAATTAAAAAAAAAAAGGAAAAATGGCGGGGGTAAAAAAAAAAAAAAGAAAATGATTCGTTACGTTCCGTATATCGAATCCGTTTTTCGTCTTCTTCCACGTTAATAACAACGAAAAAAAAAAAAAATTTTTTTTATTTTTTAAATTTTTTTCCTCCATCGTGAAAATCAATGTTGTTTTCTAGAACAATTAAATAAATCTCTTTCGTTAAAAGAGATTTCGTCCCATTCTCTCTCTCTCTCTCTTTTTTTTCTTTTTCATCATCATCATCATCATCCTTTTTTCAACTTGCCTGCTCGCCTGCCTGCTTGCCTTCTTCGTTTTATTATTGTATTTTAATAATAATAATAATAAGAGCTTCTTATTTAATTAAAATAATTTTAATTAATTTAAATATATATATTTTATTGAAAATGATGATATCGATTTCGTTTCGTAATAATGGTAACGATTTGATATTTAATAAATGTCTTTAAAAAAAGGTTTTCTTATCGTTGAAAAGAAAAACGAAAAAGAGAATGAATGAATGAATGAATGATTGAATGATTGAATGATTGAATGAAAGAAAGAATAGAGGGTAAATCGGGCGTTTACTTTCTTTTTCCTTCCACGTTTTCTTTCTCTCTTCATCATCGCCATCAAATAAAACTAATTCGGTTTATTTATTTATGAGGTTTCTGATTGGTCGAATCGTTGACTGTCTCTCTCTCTCTCTCACTCGTTTTCTTTCTCTATGGAAAAAATTAATTAATAAAAATGTATCAAATTTATTCGTTTAAAACGGAAACGGGAAATAAAATAAAATCGGATGTTAAAAGGGCAAGTGGGAGTGAGGGGAAAACGGGGGGGGAGGGGAAAGGAAAACTTTTTCGTTGGAGGTGGGGGGTGGAAAACTGTTAAGATTATCTCGTTTAGGTAAGAAAATTAAAGTTACATAGTTGAAAAGGTTTTGTGTAATTATAATTAAAAATCCTTTTTAGAGAGTCCAGCTGTTTAAAGGTTTAAAAAAGGGAAGAAAATTTTATGTTAAAAAGGTTTAAAGGTTTAAAGCGGTTAACAAATAATTAAAAATTTATAATAATAATAATGATGATGATGATGATGATGATGATGACGATGACGACGATGAAAAATCGTTTGGAAAATCGAATCGTTTTCGAATGTCGGAGAAAATTTTTTGACGGGATGACGTAAATATTAAATCAAATGCTTTGTTTGTTTGTTTGTTTGTTGCGTTTGTTACGTGTTTACGCGTGCGTGTAAAATGGAAAGATTCGTAAATGAAAAAAAAAAAAAAAAAAAAAAAAAATTTAATTTAATTTAATTTAATTTTTATTCTCCGTTTTGTCGTGACATAGCAAAACAATTCGATTAAAAATTTGCATGTGCCAATTTTTTATTTTTTTTTTGTTCTTCTTCCACGATAAATTTTTCAAAAAAAAAAAAATTAAAAAAAACATTGGAAAAGTCTAAAAAAAAAAAAAAAAATTCAATGAATTTTTAAATTCATTGTTTTATAAAATATTAAAAGTCACAAAGCATGAAATGAAAAAAAAAAAAAACGTTTCCATTTTCCGCGTAAAATTCAATACATCATCGGTCCATTTCAAAATCTAAAAAAACGATTCCAGAATTTTTTTTTTTTTTTTCTGCGGGAAATGAATAAAATTTCCCGACAAGATTTTTTTTTTATTGTACAATTTTTTTTTTTTTAATTAAAAAATGCCTGATATAAACCGCATCTGAGTTTATTTAATATTCTTTTTCTAGAAAAAAAAAAAAAAATAAATTCGTGGGAGAAGAAAATGTACAAAACGAAAGTCGAAGTGGGAGCAATATTAATAATAATAATAATAAAAATGGGTGAGGAGACGCGGTTGTAAAAGGGATGAAAGGTTAAAAGAGTAAATTGCGTAAGAAAAAAAAAAAGAAAAAAAGGATAATGACGTGGAAGTAAGTACGAAATATGAAAAGAGCAAATAAAAAAAAAAGTGGGAGGGAGAGAGGGAAGGAAAGCTGGGAAATGGAGCGGGAGGGGAGGGGAGGGAAGGGCGGGGTGGTGAAAAGAAATGGAAATTTTGAAAATTTTAAATTTCCCGCGTTTTGAACAAAAAAAAAATTTTTTTTTTAACGAACGAACGAAACGAATCGCCGTAGGGACAAATTTTAGAAAAAAAAAAAAAAAAAAGAAAATTCGTACCTGAAATTTTTCTTTATCTGCTTTTACGATTTCTTTTTTTTAATTTGTCGAAATGATGACGTCATAAGTTCGTTATTTTTTAATTACCTCTCATTGTCCTTTTAAGGTTTAACGAAAGGTCTTATTTAGTATTACGTTTAAGAGAAATTTTTCTTTTTGCCAACTTTTGAACGAAAAAAAAAAATTTATTTTTAAATTTATTTTCAACTGTTGGTACCTCGTTCGTTTAATAAGATTTAAATAAATACGTAGAGGAAAGTGAAAGGGGAGGGTAGAGGAGGGTAGGGGTGGAGAGAAGAGTTTCGAACGTTCTTTTTAAAAACTTTTCCCCGAAAACCGTTTTCAAAAGAAGAAGAAGAAGAATATTTTAATAAATTTTCTTTTTGAAATTTAAAATCGTCATGGCTACGCACGAAACTTATAATTTTCTTTTTTTTTCTTTTTTCCTTTCGTCACTGACGGGAAAAAACGGAAAAAAAGGCGTGAATCGGTAAAATGTTAAAATTCAAAAAGAAAGTGAAAGAATCGGAAAAAATATTAATGATAATAATAATATTTTACCGTTTTCTTTTTTTTTATGGTAATAAAGATTATTATTATTATTACAACAACATCATCATCATCATCATTACTATCGTTACCTGTTTTTATTACTATTACCACCAACACCATCGTCGTCATCGTCAGTACCGTAATAGGGATTATAAGTATTAATTTCGTAATTAGAAAAAAAAAACTAATGATGATAATAATAATTAAAAATGGTTTTAAAATTTCGTGGAACTAACCAGGGGGAACGCGAATGTGTTGAAATAACGTGGCAGAAGTAAAAAAAAAAAAAAAAAAAAAAAAAAAGGAAATAAAAAAATAAACGATTATGTGTTTCCCTTTTTCCGTTTCATTTATTATTTCATACATTTTCATGAGAGAGAGAGAGAGAGACGTAGAGGGAGAGTAAGAGAGAGACGTACAGAGAGAGTAGAGAGGGGGAAGGGGAGAGTAAAAAATATTGAAGGAGGATTTATTTTGCATTTACATTTTTTTCTTTTTTTTTTTTTTGATTTTTAATTAATTTTTTAAATTACTTAAAAAAAAAAAAAAGAGGAAAAAGTTTTTAATTATTTTTTTACTTACGATATATTTTTAATTTTTAATTTAAAAAAAAAAAAAAAAAAATGGGTAAAACACTTGAAATTGACAGGTTTCCTCCTCCTCCTCCTCTTCCCTACCCCTCTCCCTCCCTCATTATGTCTTGCTTTTGTTTTTTTTTTTTTTTTTTTTTTTGGGAAATTCATGGGAAAAATTTAAAAAATTAAAACGGGTGATAAATTGTTTCAACAGCTCGGGAAAAATAAAACGAAAACCAAAATTAAATTAATATTATTATTATTTAAAACTACGATAAACTTCCGGTACGAGACGGTTAAACTTCCGGTTATCGAAACGCGAATGATAACAAAAATAATGTTTTAAAAAATTCAATTTTTTTTGGGGTTGTCATCGAACGGTTTTGCCTTGTATTGCAGTTATTTTTTTTTTTTAAATTCGATACTGGGGTCAAAGGTCAATAGAGATGAATGGAGAAGGGGAAAATGGGGGGGGGGAAGAAAAATTCAGTGTCAATCAAAAAATTTTAAACTTTTCAGTTTAGGTGGTAAAATCAGATCACACTCGATACGAAAGAGAGAGAGAGAGAGAGAATCGTTTTTTCGTTTGTTTTTCCCCCCTTCCCCCCTTTTTCTTCTTCGGAAAACATTCGGAAAACCCGCGAAATTTAAAATTAAAAAAAAAGAAAAAAATTCAAACGATAAAAAAATAAATAAATTTTTCGAGGGTAATAATAATAAACGAGACTGTAAATTTAACGGATAGGATTTAATATCATTATCATTATTATTATTATTATTATTATTATTATTATTATTATTATTATTATTATTATTTTTCATTGTTTTTTTTTTTGTTAATAAACAAGTACGTCGTAATGATTTAAAAAAAAAAAAAAAAACGGTTTTAATGATAATAATAACAATAACAAAAAGTTGAATAACTATGAAAAAAATTTAACAAAGCTTACCTTTTGCCGCTTCTTTTACACATACGCCCCCTCCCCTTTCCCACCTCCTCCACTCGCTCTTCTCCCACGCCCCCTACACACCCTCTCACCCCCTCTTGCGAAAAAAAAAAATAATAAAAAAATGGAATTTATTCGAGCGCACCCTTTTGGGTAATAATAATCCGGGAGGAATTATAAATATGCGAACCAGTGTTATTATTACGTGGTAAAAATATTTAATCAAAGGAAAAGAAATTTAAATAAGCTCAACATCATCAGACTTTTCCCCCCTCCCCCTCCTTCCCTTCCTTTCTTTTCTTTTCTGTTCTCTTTCAAGTCAATAATAATAATAATAATAATTCGCTTTAGTCTTTATAAAACGTTACGTTAAAGAATGACGGGGGGAAAAAAAAAAAAGAAATATTTTGTCGTTGTTATCATCATCATCATCATCATTATCATCATCGAAAATTTGATTTTTTTTACGCCTCATAAGGTAAACATAAAATAATAAATTTTGTTTTCTGATATATGTATCAACAAACTTTGGGGGGCCTTCAGGGCAAAACCAAGTTCATTTATATTTATATATATATTTATTTATTTATTTATTTTTCACGGTTTTGAGTAGCTTTTCTTTTTGGGGGGGGGGCGGTTAGAGGGGGCAGGGGTAGGGAAAAGAAAATGAAATCGAAAATCTATAAGTGTTCGTTAAAGAATCGAAAGAAAATTCCGCGAAGGAAAAACTTTATAAAACTAAAAAGGAATATTTACCATACGTGGAAAAAAACTCGATTTCTATAGTAATAATAATAATAATGATAATGATATTAATAATGATGATGATGATAATAATAATAATAATAATAATAATAATAATAATAATAATTTTCATGGAGTCAAAAAAAAACGCAAATTAATTAAATAAAAACAATTATGTCGTTTGAATGATCACGATTCGAACGCGTTCGTTCGTTCATTCGTTCGTTTGTATTTCCGGCGCGTTTTCGCGCGTCATCGTGCGTTTCCGTCGTCGATCGGTAAACGTTTACCCCCCCCCCCCCGTTTGTTTTAATTTCCTTCTTCTTCCCCTTCCTTTCCTCCTCCACACCTTGCAAATCATGCCGCGGCGTGCGTGCATCGGAAACATTTGACGCGGGAATTTTACGAAAAAAAAAAAAAAAAATTGTCGTTGCCAACTTAAATTTTTTTTTTTTGGCGCCAAAATTAAAAAGTTTTAAAAAAAATATATCGGAATAGAAAACCTTTTTTAATTTTTTTTTGCGTTGTTGTTGTTTTGTTTTAAACCGCGTTATTTATTACTTAAAACAATTTATTTCATTAAATAGATTTCCCCCCCCCTCTCTCTCTCTCACTCCTCCATTTTTTTCTCTCTTTTTTTTTTTTTTTAAATTAATTTAATTTTCTCTCGGAGGTAGTAGTAATCTATTATATCAAAACCTCAAAGCGAATAAAAACAAACGATAAAACAAAAAAAAAAGGTTATAAAAACCAGAATCAAATGAAAAAAAAAAAAAAAGCTGGGGAGGGGGAGAAGGGTGAGAGGGAGAGAGAAGGGGGGAGAAAAAAATGGCCGGATTTAAAAAGTTATAAAAACTTAAGGTAAATAATAACAATAAAAAAAAAAAAAAAAGACTTAAAAAATTTATTTACCTTTTTTTTTTTTTTGATCTCACCTTTCGGGTGTTAAAATTTTTTTTTTTAATAAATTATAAAAAATTAATCACGATCGGATATTATTATTATCATTATTATTATTATTATTATTATTATTATTATTATTATTATTATTATTGCGTACGAGTCGGCGGGTAAGAATTTAGAGTTATAAATGTTATAACGATTTTTATTTTTCTGTGTCGTTTGTTTGTTTGTTTGTTTGCGTTGTTTTCAATTTCGTTAATGACCGAATTATGTTTTTTAAAAAAATTTTGGAAAATTTTGGAAAGTGACGTCATAACACGAGTTTATCTAAATTTTTTGGGCGTGACACGAAAAGAAAATCCATTTTCTTAAGAAAATTAACAGTTGAAAAAAAAAAAAAAGGAAAGAAAGAAAAAGAAAAAAAAGTCAATGCAAACGAAAACTTTAAAAACTTTTTCTGTTTTTTTTTTTAATTTCGTTTCAGGTTTTTTTTTTTTTTTTTTACTTTTCCTGGAAGTAAAAAAACATCTAATTCCACGGCAAAAAAAAAAAAAAATAAAAAAAATAAAAAAGAAATGCTTTTTTTGTTGTTGTTGTTTTTGTTACTTTTCTAAAGTTAAATGTAAAACAATAAGAATAAAATAGATGGCGGGGAGATAGGGAGGACGAGGGGGAGGTGAGGAGAAAGAGGAGTAGGGGGAAAGGCGCGAGGAAAGGAGAGGGGAGGGAAAAAAAACAGGAAACCGAGGACAACAAAATAAAAATGGTTTTTCGTTTCATGGGCATCATCCAGAATTGGTTTTTTTTTTTTTTCTGGCAGGAAAATCGTGTTTTGACACCGGAAAAATATTCATTCAATTTCCTTTTTTCTTTTTCTTTTTTTTTTTTATTTCTCGTGGAAAATTTTTTTTTACATTTGGTTTTTTTTTTTTTCATTTCGAGATTTGGTTTTCATCGTTTTTTATTGCTTACAATAATAATAATAATAATACGTGGGATTGATTTGCGCACGTGGAAAAATATATAAATTTATATATGATATATTTTTACTTTCGACCGGATCGGATCGGGATTCATAATAAACGTCGTGGAAGTAGAAAAACAAAAAAAAAAAAAAAAAGAAATTATATCGTTTGCATTGACGAAAAGCGATGAGAAAAATTTAATTTCTTTTCTTTTTTTTTTTCTTAAATTTATTATTATTATTATTACTATTATTATTAATATTATCATCATCATCATCATCATCGTTCAATCACTCTTTGAATATTCCTTTTTTTTTTTTTTTTTTTGTTTTGTGTCGAAAAAAGAATTGAATGAGAAAAATAGACAGCCATCATTCAGGTTTAACATATTTGACAGGTGAATACACGAAAAATGAAAATTTGATGATTACTTCGGGGGGGGAAGGGAAGGAGGTGGTGGTGGGCGGAGGGACAAGAAAAAAAAATTTAATATCGAAAACAAAAGTTGTCGGATTGAGTTTTCTCTCTCTCTCTTTGTTTCTCTCTCTCTCTCTCTCTTTCGCACGTGTCAAAAGATGAATAATTGTTTGGAAAAGGAAAAAAGGAAAAAAAAAATTTATATGAAAGACATTTGATGTGACGGAATGAAAATCGTAAATAATAAAACAAGTAGAGAATTTTTTTTTTTTAAAAAGAGAGAGAGAGAGAAAACCTCGAGTTTGTAAGAGTGAGTGTGTGTGTGAGAGAGACAGATAGATAGAATAAATGTATCGAATTTTTAAATTTTAATCGTTTTTGATTTTCCCCATAAATTTATTTTCTGCCATAAAAAGTAACAAAAAAAAAAAAAAAAGGAAAGAAAGAAAGACAGGTATAAATTAAACCTTTCCTTTGACATTTTCATCTGCTTTCTCTCGAACCTTTTTCTTCCCCCCCCCCTCTCTCTCTCTCTCTCATTCTTTTAATGAGCCTTTTGGACGTACGACGTCTAAAGTTAAAGAGAGAGAGAGAGAAAGAAAAAAAACTTTTCTACTAAATCACTGCCAAACGGGGAAAAAAAAAAAAAATTTTCCTTTTTTTTCCTTTTCCTTTTTTTTTTTTTAAATCGTTCCTTTGAATTTTTATTTTTCGTTTTCAAAGGATTAAAAAAGAATTAGACGAGGGTTCCTTTTTTTAAAAAAAAAAGGTTCGAAGGGTAGTAATTTTTTTTTTTTTTTTTACTTTTCGATTGACACGTCAACGTGCTAAGATTTAATTTTCTTTTTCTAAGGTCGAAATCTTTCTGACGTCATTTTTTTTTTTTGTCTCCGGAAAGGGGAAAAACGACGACTAAAAAAAAGACAAAAAGAAAATTTCCGTTCGACTGGAGAGAGAAAAAAAGGAAAAGAAAAACTGGAAAGAATAATAAATATTTGAGGTACGTTTTTTTTCGTAATCGATACTAACGACACGACATTCCGCGTACGTTTTTCCGAACGCGATTTTCTTTTTTTTTTTTACGACAAAATAAAAAAAACAAAACTAAATAATACATGGTGTGAAAATTTAAGGGAAAATAAAATGAAAAATCGGATGGATTAATCTCGTTTAAGGTTAATAAAAAAAAAAAAAAAGGAATGGGAGGGAAAAGTCACAACCCCCGCTCGGATTTCCCCTCGGGTCCCGCCCCCAGCCAGGTTTCGGTTTCAATTGTGACGTCAAAATTAAAAAAACAAAAGAAAAATGGCGGTAAAAATTTAACTTTTAATATGATGTTAATATTATTCATAACAAACAAACAAACAAACAAACAATTTTTTTTATTTTATTTTATTTCGTGGGGGGTTGGGTGGGGTTGTAGGTGGGAGTGGGGGGGAAAAAATTCAACTCTTGGGATTACTTTTGTTATTTAATACGTTTACTTCGAGGTTTTTTTTTTTTTTAACCGGGTAGGGGGGGGGGGATTTCCTGGAGAAATAACGAGAATAGATAGCCTGACGCGAGTTTTTAGAAAAAAAAAAAGACGAGAGGAGAAGGAGAAGGAAGAGAGAAAATAATAATAATAATAATGATAAAAAAGAAAATTCATGACGGGAGGTGACAACCCCGAGCGCGCGAACTTTGCGGTTTCTGAACGTGTAACGACTCTCATCCCCTCCCCGGCATCCTTTCCCTCCCTTTCTCTCTCGTTTCGAAAAATATTTTCTACCTTTGTGTTTTAAACATTCCCCCCTTTTATATTTTTATTATCATCATCATCATCATCATCATTATTGTTAAACTTTTATTATTATTATTATTTTATTTTTCGTTATTTTGTTATTCAAAGTTAAAATGTAATAATTCTTAAAAAGTTCGTGACAGAGGAGGAGGAGGAGGGGGGAAACATGACGATTCGACCAAATCAATACAATCGATATCAATAAAATTTGATTTTTCGTAACAAATAATAATAATAATAATAATAATAATAATAATAATAATAATAATAATAATAATTCGTAGGGTTTTAATCGTAAATGGCTGAAAACGTTAAGATTTGAATTTTTTTTTTTTTTTTTATTTATTCATTCCTAGACTGATCGGACGATTTTTTTTTTTTTTTTCTATCTCTTAACATTCTATTGGTAACTTTCCAATTTCAATTTGGAAATCGTGAGGAGGGGGGGAGGGTAAGAGAGAGAGAGAGAGAGAAAAAATGGACGTTCGTGAAAACGTTTTTTATTCTTCTTCGTAAAAAAAAAAAACCTTTCACTCGAATTTTTCATAATATACGAGTTAATTTCGAGTTCGAATATTATTTTACTTTGACATGTAAAAGAAACTGAGTGAGAGAGAGAGAGAGAGAAAGTGGAAGGAAGGAACAAACAAAGAGAGAGAGAGAGAGAAAGAGAGAAAGAGAAAGATATGATTATAGACATAAAAAGGAGAAAGAGAAAAATATGCTTTTAGGCAGAAGAGACAGAAAGAAAGATGTGATCATAGACAAGGGAGAGAGAGAGAGAGGGATAAATAGAAAGAATGAAAAAAAGAGTGAGTAAGAATAGACGAGAGAGAGAAAGAAGAATATGATTATATGTATATAATATGAGAGAGAAAGAAAGAGAGAGGGAGAAAGAGAAAGATATGTTTGTAGACAAAAGTGGAAAAGAGAGACAGAGAGAGGGGAAGGAAGAAGGAACAAACAAAAAAAGAGGGACAGAGAGAGAGAGAGAGAGAGAAAGAAAGAAAAAATAGAGTAAAAGAGAGGAGAAAGAAGGAACAAACTAAGAGAGAGAGACAGAGAGAGAAAGAAAGGAAGAAAGAAAAAAGAGAAAGAGAGAGAAAGAGATGATTATAGACATAAAAGGGAGAGAGAGAGATGTGCTCAGAGACAGAAAAGAGAGAGAGAGAGAGAAATGAAAATTAGACAATAATTAAGAAAACATTTTTTTTTAAATCTCCATAGTAAAATAAACATTTTTCATAAATTTTGTTTTGTTTTGTTTTTTTACTCTATGAAAAATGTTTGTTTGTTTTTTTTTTTTTTTATATTAATATAAATTGTGACAAACATTTAATTGTTCCAATTAAGTAAAATTCCCCTTTTTATTTTATTTTATTTTATTTGTTATTTTGTTTCGTTTCATTAGGTTTTACAAAAATAAAAATTTTTTTTTGAAAAAAACGTAACGTTCGGTTAAATAATTAAAGAATTAGAAAGAAAGAAAGAAAGAAAGAAACGAGAAAATCGTGTGACATTCGTTCGATCATTTAATTTTCCTTTTTTTTTATTATTATTATTTTCTCTTTGTTTTCTCTCTCTCTCTCTCTCTCACTCTCTAGAAATTTCTATCGAATAAAAAAAAAAAATAAAATGATAACAAGAAGTTTTGACGTAATTGAATTTATTAATACATTTTATCATTTTATTATTATTATTCGCGTAAAAATGAATCATTTTTGCAAATTTATTTCAAAAATTGATTTTTTAAATGATAATAAAAAAATAATAATAATAATAATAATAATAGTAGGGGTTTCCTCTTCGATGATAATAAAAACGACGGGGAACCGAAGGGGTTTGTTTTCTCGAGACGACGACGGGGGAGGAAAGGGGAGGAGAAGAGAGGAAAAAGTTAAAACAGTAGAATAAACAATAAAATAAAAAAAACTCGATATAAAAATTATTGCGCGTATTTATTTGTTTTGATATTTTTCATGTCAGTCATTGAACGAATATTGTTTTCTTTTTCTTTTTCTGTTGGTTTTCCTTCGAAACAAAAAAATTTTTTTTTTTTTTTAAATCTCAAATTTTTCGTTTGTACGACGAATATTGATGGCGTAACGGTCATCGACGACGTTGTCATTACGTTCGTTTGAATAGATTACGAAAAAAGTTAAAAAAAATTGTTTTTATTGTGTTTATTTACTCTATGACAAAGGAAAAAGTTTATTTGAATTTACTTCCACCGCCCCCCCCATTCACTCGTCATCGTTCTTCTTTTTCCCTGCATTCGAGGGATTTTTGTCGCGCGTCTTTACGAAAACATTTTGAAGGAGTAGGATGGGGAAATGACGTCATATATTTTTATATATCGAATAGAGAAAAGAGGGGGCAACAAGACGAAATCGTTTTTAAATAAATCATTCACGTCCATTTGTCGAATAGAATTTTCTCGGGGAGGGAGGGAGGAAGGGGGGAAAAGGAAATTAATGGTAAAAAAATATTTATAATAATGATGATGCAATAACGGTAGCAAACATTAAAAAAAAAAAAAAATTAAATATGCAAGTAAACAAACAAACAAACGATTTGGAAAAAATATTTAAAAGCCGTAAAAAACAAAATGGTCGTTTCGTGAAATATTGTTATTATTATTATCATTATTATATATTATATATTCAATTTTCTCTTTGTCTCTCTCTCGGTCCCGGTTTTCCGATTCCAAAATAATTCTCCTCTACTCTCTTTCATATTCTCCACTTTGAAAAACTTTTTTACCTTCTCTCTCTCTCTCTCTCTCTTTTTCTCACTCTGTCTCTCTCGTCCGAAACTGTCTTTTTTTTTTGTGAAAATTGTAAACTTTTTTTTGTTGAAAATAATTCATTGCGAGTCGGGTTTTGTTCTTTGTTTAAATTTAAATCAATTCAAAATTAAATTAAAATGGAGAAATGGAGACATATTAATTTGCCGGCGGAAAATGGTTTTTTTTTTTTTTTTTTATAAAATGATTGACGATTTGTTTCGTAGTATCGATATGATCGATCGATCGATCAATTAATCGTAATTAATTAATAAAAAAACTTTTTCCCCCTTTCCCCGCCCGCCCCTCGCGACGAAATAACGTTATTATATTATATTATCGATATTGACTCCCGCCGCTGAATCAAACAAAGATCGTTTCAACCGATGCGGGAAAAGTCTGGAATAGGAGGATGGGGAGAAAGAGAGGGAGAAAGAGGGGGAAAGGGACGAAATAGAAAAGTAACTTTGTTATTAATTACAATAGTCTTAGTTAATTTATGTTTTCGTCGTGACAAATGATCGTTTAATAATAATAATAATAATAATAATAATAATAATAATAATAATAATAAAAGAAAATTTTTTTTTTTTTTTTTTTGCTTTTCCTATCGTTCGCAGATGAAAATTTTCAAGTTTTTGTTTTATAGTTATAATAATAATAATAATAATAATAAAATCGGCAACGTTCCACAACGTTTCGAAAACGTTTTCGTAAAATATTTTTGTTTTAAATAATAATAATAATAATGATGATAAAGAAATATTTGAAAACGGGATTTTAAATTAATGTCATTTTTGTAGTTTTTTTTTTTTTTTTTTTTGTTTGTTTGTTTCGAATAAAATTTATATTGATCGTTGAAATATTTGTCACGTTTTTTCATTTCCCCTTTCTTTCCCTCCCCGACCCACGACCTCCCCTCCCCCGGAGTTTTTCGAATAATAAAACAATGATAATGATAATAATAATAATAACTATTATTTAAATGAAATTACATTTTTTTTTGTTTTCTTTTCAGATAATAATAATTTGAAAATGTTCAATCAAAGATGATTCGTTTTGTTTTTCTTCTTTTCACGGAAAAGCGAAAATATTAATTAACAACAGGTAATTAATTAATTTTAATTTTATTTTTAAAATTATTTATTTTCTTACTCTATGACTTTATAATTTTGGGTGTTTTATAATTATTTTACGGTCGTAGAAAACGCGTGGATCGTTAATAATTATTTATAATTCGAATGCGGGAAAAAAAGAAAGAAAGAAAGAAAGGGAAAAGTGAGAGAGTGAGGGAAAGAGAGAGAGAGAGAGAGGGAGGGTAAGAGAGAGATATGGGAAAATAGGGGGAGTAAAAACAATTGTACGAACATTTCATTTTTTGTAAAAAAAAAAAAACCTTAACAACCACTTGAAAAACAACGTGAAATTTTTAAATGAGTACGTTAACAATAATTACAATGGGTTGTTTGAATATTTCAAAAATTAAAATGGAGGGCGAATTTTTCCTTTTTTTTCTGTATAATTAAAAATTCGGGTTTTGGAAAAAAAAAAAAAACGGAAAAACAAAAAAATTTCTATCAATTTCCATTAGAAAATTTGTTTTGTTCGAATTATTATTTATAAAATTCATGAACGCGCTCTTTTTCTCTTCCGCCCACTCACTCGCTCGCTCGCTCTAACGGTCGTTTCGAAAATAATTCGTCATAGAGTAAATAAAAATTATTTAGGTGACACGGACTCCGTAGGTGATAGTTTTGTATTTAGTGTAAGAAGGGAATAAAAAACGGAAACGGATGATGTAAATGTTGAGTCGTTTTGTCGGAAAACGAACAATGACGATTGATATTTCTCTCTCTCTCTCTCTCTCTCTTCTCTCTCTTACACATTCCTTGTATAATAACACACGAAAACGTTTTACGTTCAGGCAAAATGCCCAAAATAAAGAAAAAAAAAAAAAAGAAAACAACAATATCCGACGTGGCGATTAAAAAAAAAAAAAAAAAAAAAAAGAAAATCTTTAAAAGTGAAAAAAAAAAAAAACTTTTCTTATTTGTAACTCGAAACGAATGGAAAAGTTTTGAAACTACTCCAAATGGAGTTTAAAAAAAAAAAAAAAAAAGAAAAAAGAAAAAAATTATATGGGAAAATGAAAATAATTTTTTTCCTTTGTCTTACCGACCCATTCACAAAACGGACAAAGGAAAAAAAAAGGAAAAAAAATTTTTTTCCTTTTTAAATCGTGTCGTGTATATCATTGTTTGGTTAAGTGATTTTATACGGTTCGTAATCAAAATCGTATGTTAATAATAACGGTCGTCTGCTTTTCTTTTTTCTTTTTTTTTTCTGCTTCCACGAGTGATGTTTTTTTTGTTTAAATGGAACCACGACTACCACTACCACTACCACCACGACGTTAGGCTCAATTCGTATGATTTATTTATTTTTTTTTTTTTTGGTTGTTTTGTTTTGTTTTCCCGTCAGAAATACAAAAAAGGAAGAAAAAAAAGGAAAAAAAGGAAAAATTTCTTTACTCGGATGAACATTATCCGTAAAAGAAAAAACTCAAAGGAGTGGAGGATAGACGGGAATGGGAAGGGGGGGAAAGGTTAAAAAAGGTTCGCATTTAATGATGTTTAAATGATTTTTTTTTTCGTTCGTTTGTTCGTTTGTTTTTTTTTTTTTTTTTTTTTTATTAAATTATCGATATTCATCAAAAACGTTAACGTCCCGTCGTAAAGTTTTTTTCGTTTTCGTTTAATAATAATAATAATAATAAAAGTAGCGGACATTGTTGTTTTTAGTGCGCCCATGGGTGTGCTACATTCATACATAAATGGGCTCACACTTTTTCTGTTTTTTTTTTTTTCTGTTGGGCGATTCATTAAAAGTTTAAATTTTATATAAACTTTTTTTTTTCAACTCCAAAAACGGTATAATAATAATTTTTTCCAATTGTTTTTCAGTCGGATACAAAAAAAGTTAAAAAATTTAATTTTTTCAAAACAATTTAACTTTTTTGTTGCTGTTGTTGTTGTTTTTTACATTGTTGCGACAACGACAACGACAACAACAACAACAAGCACACGTATCGAAAATAAGTTTTTTTTTTTGTAAAAAATTTAAATAGCCGTAACCTTTTTTCTTAATGTGAAAGAGAGAGAGAGAGAGAGAGAGAGAGAGAGAGAGAGAGAGGAGGGGAAGAGAAAGAAAGTGCGTGAGAGAGAGAAGAGGGGAAAAGGAAGAAACTGCGTGAGAGAGAGAGAGAAAGGAAGAACATAAAAAAAATAATAATAATAAGAAAAATAATAATTCACGGGGGTAAAATAACAAAAGTCTGGAGAATGTATTTAATGATGATGAATGTTGATAGTTAAACATGTGTCTTCCCGTTTATGTGCGTTATGAGACGGAAAAAAAAAACTTTGGAAATAAATTTTTTTTTTTTTTTTTAAAAAAAAAAAAAAATGACCGAAAATCGGATTTCTTTTCTTTTTTAAAGAGAGAATAAAAGTTTACCGATAGTTTTAAAAAAAGGAATAGGAAAAGGTAATGAACCGAAAGATATAATAAGAATATAATAATAAAACTTAATTAAAAGAAAAAAATTAAATACGTTGTTAATACGTAAGTTAAACATTGAAAACGTGATAAAAATTTGAGATTGGTCGATAATTTTCTCTTCTCCCTCTCTCATTGGTCGATAATTTTCTCCGCTTCCCCTCTCATTGGTCGATAATTTTCTCCGCCCCTCTCTCATTGGTCGATAATTTTGTCGATTCGTTTCGATTGATATATTGACTATTGATGATATTTAAAAATAACGTGTCGGTAGAAAATGATCGAATCGTCGCAAATTTTTTTTTTTTTTGTTTGTTTTTTATTACCACGTCGAATTTTGTCGAAATTTGTTTAAAAGATCGTGCGACACACACAAAAAAAAGAAAATTATTTGCAGATGTAAATAAAAAAGCTTTTTTTTTCGAAAAAAAAAAAGAAAAATCGTTCGAAATCGTTTAAAAACAAAAAAAAAAAAATATCGTCTGCTTAAGAAAATTACCAACATTTGAAAAAAAAAAAATAAAATAAAAAATCGAAACGCGGAAATAATATGCAAAAAAAAAAAAAAAAAAGAAAAGGTTCGAATTTTTTTTTTTTTTTCGCGTTTGTTTGTGTGGGTGCGTGCGTATGTTGGCAGCCTTGATTGCCATTCAAACGAAATCGTCGGTTCCGTTTGATCGATGAATGTAACGTTAATAAAGTTATCGATATATATATATATACATGGTGAATTAAACTTTTTTGAATTGATGATTAAATCGTTTAAGGTTTTTGTTTTATAAAAATTTATTTGATACGTGTTTACGATATTTCCACCCTCCTCGCCCTCCCCCGTTTGACGATGCTGGAAATCTCTCTCTCTCTCTCTTTATCTCTCCCCCTTTTTTTTTTTTAAATAAAATAAAAACAGAGTTAAAAAGCGAACAAAACAACAACAGAAACAACAACAACAGCAACAAAAACAACATCAGCGAGAAAGCTCGAGGGTATTGTTGTTCGATTTCTCGTAATTTTTTATTATTTGTTTTAAAAAAAAAAAAAAATTTTTTCCTCTGTTTTTTTTTTTTTTTTATTTTGTAACGGAAACAAACAAAATAAGTATTGAACTTTATTCATTCTTACGCGGGAAATAGTTGTACTTGCGAATTGAAAAGAGAAAAAAAATCAATATGGCGTCTGAATTTTTTTTTTTCTTTCTCTTTGATTATCACGAAATGATGAAACGGTTACGGCAATTTTTTTTTTTTTTTTACTTTATTATTATTATTATTGTTATATTTTCGCTCTCTCTCTCTCTCTCTCTCTCTCTTTCTCTTTCTTTTCTCTCTCTCTCTTTCTTCTCTCTCTTTCTCTTTCTCTTTCTCTCTCTCTCTCTTTCTCTCTCTCTCTCTCTCTCTCTCTCTCTCTTTTTTAGTTGGTTTTTATTGAAAACTTTAAAAAATTGAAATAAAATTATTGCGTATTAAAAAAATGAGAGAGAGAGAGAGAGAGAGAGAGAGAGAGGGAAATCTTATTTTAAATTCAATCAATAAGTTTCCTTTTAGCAAATTGCCCATCGTGGAACCAGAAACACAAGCTTTACCATATGGCCACGATTAATGATCGCAAACGATTTACTTTATTTTTCCTTTTCACTTTCCTTTTTCTTTTTCTTTCTCGTTTTCCTTCTCGTATACACAAACACGCACGCACGCAACCCTTTCTCTCTCTCTCTCTCTTTCTCTCTCTTTAACTTCATCTTATTTAATTTAATTTAATTTAATTTATTTTATTTTTTCACTTTAATAATTTTGATGGATATATTTTTGTAACTGATACGCGGAAATTAATAGAAAATTTAATTATATATAAAGTTAATAGAAAAAAAAAAAAAAAAACTCCGAGTCAGTTGCAAAAACCGCCATATTCGAACATTAAATAATAATAATAATGATAATAATAATAATGATAAATTTGGTGTTAATGGCACGAAAGTATTAAATAGATTTCGAGACTAAAACTTTTTTTTTTCTTTTTTTTTTTTTTGGAATGGGGAAAAAAAAAGAAAAAAGAAGAGAGGGAGAGGAAGAGGAAGAAAAAAAATAAATGGAAGAAATTAGAAGAGGAAAAGAGATAGAAAGAGAGAAAGAGTGAGTTGCGGAAAGAGTTCGTCGGTCGGGGCGGAAAAATCGGGAAGGTTTAATTGAAAATTTATTAAGTTAAGTAAGTTTTTCATTTTTTTTTTCTTTTTTTTTTCATTTTTCGTCCGGAAAATTTTCTCTTTAAAATTTTTACCTGATATAATTTTATTAATTTAATTATTTACAAACCGATTAAGGTGGAGGGAAAAAAAAACCTTTAACCTTTTTAACCTTTTGCGGAATCAATTTAAGGCCTGGAGTAAAAGGGAGGAGGGGGAAAAGGTAAAAAACGTAAAAAAGGTTTTTTTTTTTTTTCTCTCCCAATCTGCACTTTTTAACGGTGACGGTGCGTTTAATAATAATTAATATTATTATTACTATTACTATTATTATTATTATTATTATTATTGTTATTATTATTATTGTTATTATTATTATTATTATTAAATTGTTTTTATTCGCGAATTTGTCGTGCGATAAGGTCGGGTTATAAAATTGATCACGACAGGGAACCTTCGAAACGGTTTAGTTACAATCGTTATCGGGTATCATTATCATCATCATCATCATCATCATCATCATCATCATCATTATCATCATCATCATTATCACTAAAAAACGGCGTGAAATAATTGACCTGAAGGCGGTAAAAAAAAAAAAAAAGCTGAAACGTGGAAAAAGAAAAAGAAATTGCCAAAATTTTAAAAGCGTTCGGGAGAAAAATGTCGTGGCACTAAGCATTGAGTCGCTTGGGTAAGAAAATCGTTCGCGTGTGTGTGTGTGGGAGTGGGCGGAAGTAAATGAAAAAAGCAAAACACCACTTACCCCTACTTTGGAAATTTCTAGAAAAATCCAAAACGGATGTTAAATAAAAAATAATAATAATAATTAATAGGGTTCAGTTATCGGTAATGTAATTTTTACTACCCGAACCGGAAGTTATTCTCGTTTTTCAGACTAATCGAAAAAATTTAATTTAATTTTTTAATAACTTCCTGTTTTTCGAGACGTTAGCATTTATCGTAACGGAAAAAGAAAACAAAATAATCGAATGAGATTTTTTTTTTTAAAAATTCGAATTACGAAAAGTTTCCTTCCACACCTTTGTTTTCCTTCCATTTATTTTTTTCCTTTGTTTTTTATTTCTTACTAAAAAGAATTCATTTTAATTCATGCCGGCATTAAATCACCCCGAAGGAAAGGAAAGGAAAAGCAAAGGAAAGCAAAAAAAAAAAAAAAAAAAAAAGAAAAAACTCCCGAAAAAAAAAAATTTTTTTTTTTTTTTTTCCGTCCCGTCGTTAACGCCTCTCTCTCTCTCTCTCGCTCCTTTTTTTTTTTTTTTTTATTTCCCTCTTTCTCTAATTCGAAAAAATTGCATTTCGCCATAGCAAATTTTTTTTATTTTTTATTTTTGTCATCGTTAAAATTTGCTTTCGTGATTCGTCATAATAATAATAAAAAAAAAATTTTTTAATTTGATTTTCGCCATGATTTTCATCACAAAGAATTTTTTTTTTTTTTTTCAAATTCGATTTTTAGTTTTTTTTTTTTTTTCCGTTTCGAGAAAATCCTAGAAACGGAGGAAGAGGAGGAGGATAAGGGGGGTTGAGGGGGGGGAGGATGGGAGGGAAAGGGAAAAAAGAGGAAAGGGAATTTTTTTTTTCCACTAAAATTTTAAGTTTCCTTCGCTTTTCCATTTCACTTGTTCACTCTTTTTCATTTTATTTTTCTTTCAATTTTTCCTTCTTTAATTATATTCCCTCCCCCCCCCCCCCTCCCCCACTCTTTCCCACTCCCACACAAACATACTTCTAACAACGTTTCCAAAGCAAAAAAAAAAAAAAAAAAAGGAAAATTTACGAACGACAACTGAATAAACGAATGGAAAAACATTTTCTGAGAAAAACAAAAAAAAAAAAAAAAAAAAAAAAGGAAAATGAAAATGAAAAAGGAAAAAAAGGAAAAGAGAAAAAGGAAAAAAAATTTCTTTTTGTTAATTCGTTTCACGGTGGAAAAAAAAAGGAAAATTTTTTTTCCTTTTTTTTCTTCTAACACATATATATTTTATAAATATTTACTTTTTTTTTAAATTCAAAACAGAAATTAAGATAATTATAAAGGAAACAAACGTCAATGAGTCTGGGAGGGGTGGTGGTGGTGGCGTGAGGATTTGTTATTATTTTGTCTAATGACACGACGAGTTTTGTTTATGTTTATGTTTTTTTAAAGATTTCCGAATTGTAACGTGACGTCACACGCAAATCCCCAAATTCGGTCACCGTATGAATTTTCGTTTAGTTTTCGTTGCGACGTTGCGTAATTTCCCTTTTTTGTTTTTTTACTCTATGCGAGATTTAAAATCGTAACGAAATTTGAAACGTTCACAAGGGTTGAAAAGGTTCACAAGCGTCCTTTTATTAAAATTTGAAATACGAACGTGATTATTACTCTACGGGGGAAAAAAAAAAAAATGTCGGAACTCGTGAATTTCTTAACCACGGTTTACCTTTTAAACTGATTGAAAGCTATAAAAAATGCGAAAGGTGAGGAAGGGGAGGAGGAGGAGGAGGAGGAAAGGGGATGGGGGTAAAAATGAAAAAATTTCATAAAATTTTAAAATATTATTATTCAAGATTGCATTCCTGAAATTTTTTTCTTTTTTTTTTTACCCCCCCCCTCGCGATTATGAAACTATATAATATAAGGTCGTGGAAGTAAAAAGAAAGAAAGGGCGGAAAGGGGGGAAGTTAAAACCGTGGAAAATTGTAAACTCAAACAAACCGTCGACCGTAACAATAAAAAGAAAAAAAACAAAAAAAAAAATTAAAAAATTTTTTTATTACTTAAAAACTCGTAATTATACCCCATTTAAGGGAATTATTTAAAAATTGCGTCTATTGCCACGACTTTAAGCTCTCTCTCTCTCTCTCACTCTATCTTAAGATACGAAAACGTTTTTTTTTTTTTTTTAAATTCGACACAAAAGAATACATATACACATATACATAATTTATGTTATTTAAATTTGAAAATGACGTCATTATAATAAAATGGCGGATTTCGTTGAGATTTCTTACGTTGATGAATTTTGTTTTCATGTCATTGTCATGTTGTTATTCACCTTTTTTAACATTTTAACTTTTTCATCTAATTTCGTTTTTACAAATTTAAAATTTAATTTTCTATTAAAAAAAAAAAAAAGGAATTTTTAACGACCGATAAACAAAAAAAAATCTTTTTCGTTTTTTTTAATTAAGTTTTTCTATTACCACGTAGTTGCGTTTTTCCATCTCTTTTTTTACATTATTATTATTATTCGTGCGTACGTGCGAGCTCCCCTTCCCCCCTCTCTCTCTCTCTCTCTCTCTCGTTTTTGTTTTCACTTTTCAATCATTCCCGTATTTTCTTCCTTAACGTTCCCATCGCGTTCCAACTGAGCTTTTGTCGTATGCGTGTCTATATATAGTGAAAAATGCGACGGGAAAAATTTTTAAACGAGAGAAATAGAACAGGGAAGAACTTTGTTGATTTTAACGAAAAGAAACACTTTTCCATCGATTAATTCCTTCATTTTTATCATTCATTCATTCATTCATTCATTCATTCATTCATTCATTCCATTTTTTGTAATAAAAAAGAATAAACAAAAAGGAAAAAGGGGAAAAAAGAGTGAAATAAAAACGTAAATATTGTATACGCACACAACAGACAGGAAAAGTAATTTGTTTTTTTTTTTTTTGCTACAATGTAAACAAGGGAACGTTTTTCGCTTTAAATCTTTTCGCCCCGTAAATTTCAACGTCTCATGTTTATTTATATATATATATTTATTTTAAATCAAACGTTTTGATTGGTTCTCTCGAATCGACCAATGATAATTTTTTTTTGCAAACGACACGTACTAGTTTCTGAACGTGCACGAATTTTGTTTTGTTTTGTTTTGTTTTCCCTCCGACCCTACTCATGACGTCACATCAACGTTTTTGACGTGAAATTTTTTGTCGTGTCATTTTCGTGTCACTCACAAAGTCCGTCGTTCGCACACGTTTTTCGCCGCCGCCGCCGCGGCCGACGGAAAAAAAAAAAAAAAAAAAAACGATTTTGCAGCCACGTTTGCGGCTATTGACCCGATATTTTTTTTTCGATTCCTCTACTGTATTTGAAACGTTATCAAAATAACAATAAGGGTGAAAAGGGTAGAGACAGAGAGTGAGAGAGAGAATTTTCAAATTATCTAATGACACGAAATTATCGCACCACCTGACATACGTGAGATATGCGATAAAAATATTTTTATTCGACAAATAAAAAGGGAGAGGGGAGAGGGAGGGAGGGAAGAGGGTGGGAATTTTTTTTTTTTTTAATTTCGAGTTTTTGTCTGACGCGAAAATTTTATTATCGGCGGTTGAACGAAGAAAAGGTTAATAAAAAAGTTTTGCTGCGGTTAAAAGCATACGAAGAAATTGGTTTTTTTTTTTTTTTTTTTACGGTCACTTTTCATTTATTTTTCAATTAAACTCGATTGTTTTATTACCGGATATTAAATAAATAAAAATTATTATTATTGCCACTTCGCGGATTCGTATATACGTCACTAACGTTTTAAAAAATTTCCCGCCATTTAAAAAAAAAAAATTTAAATCGTTTAAAATTCGATTCGATGGAGAGAAAGAAAGAGAAAGAGAAAGAGACAGATAGAAAGAGAGAGAGGAATTAATAAAATTTTAAAATAAATAATAATAATAATAATAATAATAATAGTTAAATAACGATGTTATTAGGGTTAAGCAAATGAATTTATCGTGGAGGAAGAAAAATTTTTTTTATTTTTTCATCACTCAATTAAAATTTCAAAACGTTTGTTGCGTTTGTAAAAAAAATTTTCCTTTTTCCTTTTCTCTTTCCCCGACCGACTGATTTCTCTCTCTCTCTCTCTCTCTCTCTCTCTCTCACTCTCTCTTACGTCATTTCTTCCGCTTCGCTCATTTACTCCACCCTTCCATCGTTCTATTTCCACGTTCTTTTTCATTTTTTTTTTTTTTTTTTTTTGCGACTTATTTTAATCTCGAGTAAAAATTAAATAATTAATTTTAATAATGTTTTCGAGCTTAATGTTATTATCATCATCATCATCATCATCATCATTATTATTATTATTATTATTATTATTATTATTATTATTATTATTATTATTATTATTATTATTATTATGTCCACTATTAAACACGACAAGGCTCTTATTTGTCGGGGTTTTTAAGCATTTATCCCAGGTTTCTACCCGATTCCTTAGGGACAAATACTCGAATTTCGGTGGTGCTACTTATAATATCTTCCGAAGAATTTCAGGGGCCGTCTCACATAGTGCGATTTTCTGGATGGTTTCTTCTTTTTTTAGGTTCTTCATAATCTTCTTTAAATTTCCTTTCATTGAATGTGGCATGGCTCCTAGTGCTCCCACGATGACCAGAATCGTTTCTGTTTTTGTTCCCCACATCCTGGTTATTTCGATTTCCAAATTTCTATATTTCAGCCTTTTGTCAGCTTCTTTGGCTGTGGTGTTTTTTTCTGCCGGCACGGATACCTCAATTAATTTACACCATTTTTCCGCATTATGCCTGAGTATGATATCCGGTTTGTTAGCTGGCACAGTTCTATCAGTGTGGATTTGTTGATCATATAGAACTGTGCATGGGCCTACTGTCGTGACCGGGCTTGGAATGTGGTTGTACCACTCCTTGGGTAATCCATCCATTCCATATTCTCGGCATATACTCCAATGAAGATATTGACATATTTTATTGTGCCTTTCTAAGTATTCTTATTATTACTATTATTATTATTATTATTTAAACGTGGGATCAAGAACGCGGAAAAAAAAAATTCGATTCTTTTTTTTTTATTTTTATTTTAAGTTTTTTTCATTTTTTTATTTTTTGTTTTTTGCACGTTACGTATTTATTTACCCTTGTTTTTTTTACGGGTGATTAATTTTCCTTTAACTAACATAATGATAAAATCTTCTGACACGTTTTTTTTTTTTTTTTTTTTTTTCATTTTCGAAAAGGTTGAACTAAATTACTATGAAAAATAAATATATATCTTTCGAGTTTATTTTATGCATAAAGATGAGAAGAAAAATAAAAAACGTCAGACATTTTTTATATTTTTGTTTGAAAAAAAAAAAAAAAAGAAAAGAAAATAAATAAATAAATAAGGTTTGACAATTTTATTTAAAACGATGAGAACGAAAGGAAAATTCTAGAAAAAGAAAGAGATAGAGAGAGAGAGAAAGGGAAAGGGAAAGATTGAAGGGAAAAGTGGGAGGAAGAAGGAGGAAAAATTTCCGAAAAATGTAAAAGAACGACAACGAAATTTTATTTTTTATTTTTTGAAAAAATAATTTTTCCCGCATTTCCCCCTTCCCCTCCC
>NW_002987791.1:0-10965 GCF_000006295.1 Pediculus humanus corporis
TCTCTCTCTCTCTCTCTCTCAATAAATGTTTACAATAAATTTTATTTGACGTGAAAAAGTTTATATCTTAGCCAATTATAAACCATTGCCAAAAAAAAATTTTATTTTTTTTTCTTAATGTCGCTTCTCGTCCTTACTTTTTTTTTTATTCTCATTCTTGTCAGTCATTTTTTAAAGTTTTGAAATTTTATTTAAAATAATAATAATAATAATAATAGTAATAATAATAATAATAATTACAAAAAGTTGAGTTTAAAAAAAAAAATGAAAAAAGTATGTCGGTCGTGTGAAATGATTGCTAACATTAAAAATACTCGTATCGAAATTTTTCCTTTTTTCCTATTTTTTTCCTTTTTTAAAAAAGGAAAAAAGGAAAAACTCTCTCAAGGTGGATTTTTATATTTAAATATTTAAATAATCTTCCTAAGCATCAAAAATTTTTTTGTACGTAAGGTAAAAAAAAAAAAAAAATATTTCGGTTGTGAAAAAGTTTTTCCTTTCCTTTTTTTCCTTTTTTTTTTTTTTTCCTTTTTGTCTTTTTTTTTCGATTACATTAATTTTTAAATTATATTCAATTTACTCAAGTGCATTAAAAAAAAAATTTTTTTTAATATAAATTTTTTACTTAACACGCACGTGTATTACAACACACCCGTTAATTACACGTGTAATTTAATTTTCAAAAGTTTTCTTTTAAAAAAAACCGTCATTTCTCGCAAAACACAAATTGTTTTTTTTATAATGAAAAATAAGAAAATGAAATTACTAAACTGGGGAGAGAGAGGGGGGAAACTCTTTTTAATAATAATAATAATAATAATAATATGCATAATTAAGTTAGATTTTTTTTTTTTTCTTAAACCCGCGGCTAATAGTTTACCCTGGAAAAAGGGAAAAGGGTAATAAAAATACGTTAAAAAAAAAGAAAAAGACGAAATCCTTAATACGTAATAAATAATAATAATAATAATGATAATAATAATAAATGTTTAAACACAACGGGGGACGGGGGAAAAAATAACGACGTTTAATTATTTTACTCGAATAATAATAATAATAATAATAATAATATATAATAATTAAAGCGAATATAATAATTTCTTTCTACTTCCTTAATTTTTTCTTCTTTTCTACAACTCGTAAAAAAAAATTTATTTGTTTTATATTTTTTTCCCTCCCCCTCCACTCCCCACCACCACCCCGGGGGGGTTTCGACCTCATCGAGACAAAAAAAACATTTATCCTCCCTCCCACCCTTTGCTCCCTCCCTATTATTTGTGATTCCAAATCGTTTCTTTATCAATTTTATCTCTCGAAATTTTTCATTCGATTCTCGTTTGTTTTTATATTTAAATTTTTTTTTTTTGGTCGATAGATAAAACGTATAAAAACCAAAACAAACAAACAAACAAAAATATAAAAATATAAAAAATGTTTTTTTTTTTTTTTTTTTTAACACCCATTATTATTTGTTTCTATTACTAGTTTTTTTCCCCCCTCAAAAAATAATGATAATAACAATAAAAATATATATATGTAATGTTATCATTGTAAATTTTTTTTTTTTTTTATACCAATAAAAAATAAATGTAAATAATTGGATTAGTAATAATGATAATAATAATAATAATTTTTTAATATAAATAAATTACAAATAATGAATTTGTTTATTTTTTTTGTAAAATTAAGTTCAACGAACTAATGAATGTAAATGGTAATTTTGTAAAAAAACATTTTAAGAAAATATTTATGAAATAAATATTATTTCCTGCTTTTTTTAAATACATACGATTCGTCCATCAATACACACACACACATACACACACATGCACTTGTAGATCATTTCACACACACACACACACACACTTGCAGATCATTTCATACAAACACACACATTCACACACAGACACACACACACACACATGCACATACACATGCAGATCATTTCACACATGAAACTAGTGTAATTGAGAATTTTTTTTAATTTTAAATTTGTTAGAATAATAATCCAAAAAGTTTTTATTGTTGTTGTTGTTGTTGTCATGTCCCCCCATCAAAAATATTAAAAACAAATGATTATGTTATGTTGGTTCATACAGATTATTATTGTTCCCCCTTGTATAAAAATGTTTGTTTCTTGTCATTAAATAATAATATTAATTTGTGTGATTTAACACACCACCTCCCTATTACACACACACACACACACATTTTTCTAATAATTTATATTAATAAAAAAAAAAAAAATTCTTTTTTATTTTTTTTGTGTGTTATTTAGTCTCTTGGAAAGTTAATAAGAAATAATTTTGTTTGATTTGTTTTTTTGGTAAATGTTATTAGGAGGTATTAATTATACATTAAATAAAATAAACTTACCCTCGTTTACTTGATTGATTATTATTAAATGATGAACTATATCCTTCGCTATCTTCAATATTTGAAATACTTGAATTTGACGTCCATTTATTATATTCTTTTGAATTTATTTCAATATTTTTTTTTATAACTTCTATATAATTATACATTTCAAAATGAAAAAGAGGAAAAAAAAAATTAGCGGGAAATATTTATGAACAAAAAAAAATTACATTTTAAACGTGAACACTTTATGTTTTCAACACTTTTTTTTTATCTACGTGACACATAATTTTATTTATTATAAAAATTTTTATTTAATTTTCCATCTCGCCTTCGTTTCCGATGAAAAATAGACCGGGAAGTGAATAATAAAAAAAAAGAACTCCTTACCGAACCGCGAAGTTTCGTCGACGCAAGTCCAGCTTTTGTCGTGTCAATAGAAAAAGTTAATTTTACAAACGTTATTTATTTTTATGTATTTGTAGTGCACATACACATATTTATATTTTTTTTTAATTAAAATATATGTTATTTATAAATATTAAATAATGAAAATATTATAAAATTAAATTTCTAAAATGGATGACGCTACACTATTAAAGTAAGATATCATTGAAAAGGTAAAAATTACCCAAACGTTTTGTTAAAACCTAACATTTTTTTGCTTTTTTTTTTTTTTTTTTTTAAGGTTAGCAGAGGCTGAAATATTAAAAGAAGTAAAAAGAGCCTCTGTCAGACATTCAATAGTTGGAATATCTGGATGGCAGCCATGTCCAAAACCAAATCAAGTTTTTTTAAAAAATACTTTACTTCAAGCAATCACAAGTAATAGGCTATTAGATAAAAAATATGAAAATGGTAGCGAAAACAAATTTAAAAAAAAAAAAAACATACGTGAAAGAAAATTATTGCAAAAAAATAAAAAAAAAGAAATAAACATTGTGTTTCAAAAACCTAAAAAAAGTCAAGTGAAAAATGATTCAAACGATGTTAAAAACGAATACAAAAAAAAAATTTCTATAAAAAAAAATTCAAAACAGTTAAAAGTCAATAGTTCAAAATCGAAATTAAATTTAAATAAAAGGTAGTAATTTGATTTTTTTTATAAATATTCATTAGTGTGTCAAATGCATTAAACAAATGCTTATATTACAACTTTTTATGGATTTTTTTTTTTTTTTTTGATATTAATATTTTTAAAAAAATGCATTAAAACAATTTGATAATGTGCCATAATAAAACTAATTAAACTTAAATGTAGATTTTTTATGTTTACCATTCTATTGTAAACAATGATAAAGTTTCGATATTTTTTTGATCAGTGTTCTTCAATTATGATTATTATATGTTTTTAGACATTATTTACTTTTAAATTATTTATACATAGCTATTTTTTGAAAATATTTATATACATATGTAAGTGATAACATCAATGCATCTCACAAATAATACAAATGGAATCTTTCATTATCATGTATTGAATAAAAACCTGCTTGTTTAAGTCGCAGAAATCTTAATTTTCTAATACGATTAAAAAAACAATAAAATAAAACTTTAATAGATAAAATAAATATTTAATAGAAAACAATTAATTATCTATAAAAAAAAAAAAAAATAATTAAAAAATTGTTTACAATTTAATTATAATTAAAAAATATATAGTACATGAATTTCATTTAAATTTAAAAAATATAATTTTTTTTTTTTTTTATAAATCTATATTTTGGCTTATTAATTAATTAAAATTTTTTTAATTTCATTTAAACTTTTTAATTATTAACAATAATAATTATTTTATAATTATATTTTAATCGATATAATAAAATTCAAAAAAAAAAAAAAATAAAGTAAATAAATATGATAAACGTTTAAAAACTTTTTATCTGTATTGTTCGAGCAAATTAATAAGTTTTATTTTTGTCCTTATTATTATTATTATTATTCATAAAAATTATTAATCATCATTTCAATAAAAAAACTTATAGATACAAAATAAAACAAATGATAAACTTTGTTATTTTTTGTGTTATGCTTGTGACTCATTAAATAAAATAAAATAAAATTTATTTTAAATTCATTCGTTGAATTATGTATGAGTATTTACATGTAAAGAATGAACACAAATAAAATTTTTGTGATAAACTTGATCCTAATGTTAATATTTAATAATTCCGTCTGCTACCATCCGATAATTATAAATAATTTTCATCCAAAAAAAAATATTGACGTGAGCAATTATTATTATTATTATCTAAAAATAAATTAAATTCATTTAAATATATATATATATATATATTCATTCTGATACTTTGTCCTATAATTAATATCTATTGTGACCGAAAAAAAACTACCAGAAAGGAACAACTCCGACTCCCACTCCACCTTCGTGAGCACACATTGGGGATCCAAAAGACCAGGTATCGGTTTTCGGATCGTATATTTCAACCGTTGACAAATTTGAAACTCCATCGTATCCTCCGATTGCCCAAAGTTTTCCCATATTAGCTATAAGTGCAACTCTAGATCTTTTTGTATTCATCGGAGCTATGGGTTTCCAGCTGTATATAAATAAATAATTTGGATAACTTAATGTAAATTTTAAAATTTAAATTAAATTAAATTAATTTTTTTTTTTACCTTTTGTCGTTAGGATCGTAAACTTCGGCTGATTGTAGAAAAGTATAACCGTCGTATCCTCCGCAAGCATATAATTTACCGTTAAGAGTAGCTACTCCCAGTCTGCACCTTTTCGTAAGCATAGGAGTAACTTCCGTCCATTTATCGGTTACCGGATCATAACGTTCCACCTTAAGTAAAATTTTTTAATCCATTGAAAATTTATTAATAAATAAATAATTTTAAAAAAAAAATATTTGAAAAAATAATACCAAATCGAAAATGGTAAGTCCATCGTGACCCCCTATGGCATATAAATAACCATTAAATGCTAAAACTCCTCCGGCGCTTCGATGTTTATCCATTGAAGTTACAGATGTCCAACAGTCTTTGTCAGGGTCGTAACATTCGACGGTGTTTAGGGAACGAATACCATCAAATCCACCACAAACGTATAATTTATCATTTAATGGAGCTGCACCGACAGCACTAAAAATTTTACATCATTTTTAAATTGTCTTTTTTTTTTTTAAGCAAAAGTACAAAAGTTTACCAGGTTTTAAATACCTTCTTCTAAAATGCATCGAAGAAACTTGAGACCATATTTTTTTAAATGGATCAAACACTTCAACTGTTGCTAACCTTTCACAACCATTGTACCCTCCCACAGCATATAAAAGGTTTCTCATTACTGCTACTCCTACTCTTGATCGAAGCATACTCATCGCTTCGGAGACAGACCAATGAGCGACAACAGGATTGTATGATTCAACAGTGCTAAGAGCATTTCCTGTAAAATTTAATAATTTTAATTCATCAAAGTCAAATTATTTTAACGAAATACTTAAAAATGCATACCAAATTTTGCTAAACCACCAATGGCGAATATTATACCGACTACAAAATTACCACATCTAGGTTTGATTTTAAAACTCTGAAGTAAATTTCTTCTTTCAGGTATCAAATGATAATCTCTAGCTTCATCAAGTAAATCTCTAAAAAATAAAATTGATCAACAAAGCTTTTAAAAATATTTATAATAAAATAAATAAAGTATACCTGCATTCATGTGATGATCTGATGAGATCTTCTTTGGCAACTTTATCAGTCAGGTAGTAAGGATTAAGCAATGGCATTCTTATTTTAGATAAAATTTGTGGTAAATGTTCTTTCCTTAATTCGACATCTTTTTTAACCCATCTCATCACAGCCTCAAAAACTTGTTCTTCAGAATCGACACAAAGTTCATCCCTTCTGATAATATCTAATAATTCTTTCGCTGATAAATTATAGAATTCTTCTGATAAAGAAACTTCATAAAAATACTGTTGAATAAATTTTTCACAAGCTTCACCTAAAGATGAACAGCATAATGTATCTGCAAAACCTCTGATACCTAATACATTGCCTGCTTGAAACCTGAAAAAATGTTTATTCATTAGTATGTTTAAAAATTAAAGTTTTTAATTTGTGTTTCATTTTAAATTTTAAGGTTTCTATAATATAATCGGTAAAAAACAATTTACCTTTCTTTTAAGAAATGTGCACAAGCATTTTCTACTTCTTCTAATTGTAAAAATGATGCTCCAGCCATCAAAGATTGTACGGAATTATTATCAATTAAAACTTTACCACTATAAGAAAAATTAACTAATGCTTCTAAAGCCCTAAAAATTTATTTAAAAAATTAAATTATATATATATAAACATTTAAAAATTAAAAAAAAAATTTAAAAACATATATTACTCAAATTCTACACCAATAATAAATATTTCACGTGACGTTGTTTCCATCATTCCTGAAGTAAACATTGCTTGAAAAAAAGGAATGGTAGCTATCAAAACTATTTTGTGAGCTTTTAAACATTTTCCGTGAACCTAAAATTAAATGTATTTACATGCTTTTACAATAATGTTAATTTTTAATGGTTGTTTCATAAGGTAAAAAAAAAAAAAAAAATCATATTTTAACATCATTTAAATAATTTAAATAAAAATATGCATTTGAAGTAACTAACTAACATTTAAAGTAACATCGCAAAATATTCCATCACGACGAACTTTATTTAATTTTGAAAATGCTTTAGAAAAAAGATTGTCTTGCTCAAATAAAACAAAATCGTTTGATTCTTGTTTCATTTTTAAGCGTTTAAAAAACTAACGATTACATATACAATAGTTTATTAAAAACGACAATTTCTAGTTATAAGAGCTTTTATCAGTGGTCAGAGTCAAATGAAGTGTCAATAGAATCGGTTGTCGGAAGGTCGACACGAGTTTATTGAGTTTTTAGAAGACGGGTTAGTCAGTAACAAGCCATACTGATGTGTTGTTGTTATCTTGTTAAAGTGTTTAAATTATCGAATTAAAATATTGAAAATTGAAATTTATGACGATTAGTGTATTGTTGTACATTTTTTTTTGTTTAAATTAAGTAAATTTTAAATTGTTACAATTTGTAATTATTGTTACAATTGATAGTTTGTAAAGAGGGAGACAAAGCATCAAAATTTAATTATATCGGTATGTTTTTTTAAATGATTTTTAGCCGTTGCTTGGTTACAACTTTTTGCATGCTAACTGAATTTATTTGAAATTTGTTCATTTGATATTATTATTATTATTATTTATCCATATTCTTACCATCAATATCTTTAAATATTATTAATTTTCTTTGTTGAACATGGAACAATTCGTTAAATCAGTTTTAAACACAAAAAAACTTTCATAAAACTTTAAAGATTTAATAAAAAAAGGAAAAATTTTCAAAAGTGCATAAAATTTGAATTCTTTTAAAAAAATGTGTTTATAAATTTATAATTTTATTGCAAATTTTAGTCAAATTTTAAATTATTATTTTTAGATGGTATCAAATTAAAACATTAAATAGGGCAAATTATGTATAAATTTGGATTCATTCCAAAATAAATAATAATACTTTTGAAATAAGAACCCCCTTTTTTTTTTTCTTCTTCTCACTTTTTCAAATTTGTTTACTTAATATCAATGTGTGTACTTAAATAATGTAACAAACAATTCAACAGCAACAACAAAAAGTAATTTAAGTTTAACAGTTTTTTTACAATTCGTGGTGGTTTTTGTCATCATTTTCTATTCGAATCTCTCATTACATAAAAATATCTCTTATATTTTCCTATTTTATCGAAATGTATAAAATTTTTCTTCTGCTCCTCTTTGTTTATGCGTGGGAAACACGTTTAAAAAAAAAAAAAAGGTTTAATTATTAAACTTTGAAATTAGAAAAAAAAGTTTTTAATAACATTGAATCGATCATTTTACACAATAATAATAATAATAATGAAGTGGAACATGGTGTTAGATTGTCTAGAATGTGAAAGCAATCTAATAATGAACAATTGATCAAAGTAAAAGAAAATTAAAATTATTATTATTATTACTTTACCCTGCTTTTACTTTTAAATAATTTATTTTTGCGACAAATGTATGATTATCATGTATGAGATTTTCAAATTTTGTATTGTAATTTTTTTTAACGAGTTAAAATTGCAATTACAAAATCAATAGCGAATCAAGTCTGATCACACACGCACACACACACACACACACATACCTTTTTTTTTTTTTAATAAGTTAATAAGCGAATGAAAACAAACAAAAAAAAATTAATTTTTGTTTTAAAGAAAGTTATTCAACCGATAAAATTAATGTGAATTTTTTGTCGTTGTTGTTGCCTTGATTTTACAATTTGCATATCTTTTTTGTTTGTTTGTTTGTTTGTAATCAATGTTTTGCCTGAAAAAGTATTGTGCAGTAATTTTTAGTTAAAAAAAAAAAAAAAAAAATAGATTAGTAATCTAGTGTTCGATTAGTCAGATACTGATTGTATAAAATTTAAATACTCTAAATATGTTTTTTTTAATTTTTTTCTAAAAAAATTTTTTTTTTTTTTTTTTGCAATCATTTTTTTCACAGCTGAGCCATATTGATGAATGTGAATTTTTTTTTTTTTTTTTTTTTATTTGGGTTGCCCCTATTATTATTATTATTATTTTTATTAAAATGTAATTTTTTAGCAATTTTTTTAAATGCTTTAAAATTTAATTGTTTTTGATGTATCATCAATTTTGTTGTTGTTGTTGTTGTTGTTCCCCCTCCCCATCGTGTAAATTTTTTAAACAATAACAATTATTATTATTATTTCAAGGTTATTAGAGAAGTATTTAATTTAAAAAAAAAAAAAAAAAAAAAAAAATTTGGAAAAACCTTTGAATTATTTTTAATTAAATTAAAAGATATCTTTTTTTTATTTCTTAAGGGAAAAACTTTTTTTTTTTTTTTTTTTTTTTGTAAAGTTTGTGTTAAGGTAATGATGATGATGATAATAATAATTATTATTTTTTTTTAAAATCTTGAATGGTTAAACCAGAATATTTAAAAATAAAAAATAAATCCGACACTGAAAAGCTTTTTGCAATTACAAACAACGGTACTTGGTTGTTGCAAAAGAAAACTTCTTGTCTTACGAGGGAGAACCATTAGACCGTAATGAGTGAGAGAGAGAGAGAGAGAGAGAGAGAGAGCTCAAAGATCAAGTTATTCCCGGTTGTTAATGTTTGTTTTATTTCGCATAAATGAATTCTTACCAAAATAATCGGAGATTCTCTTAATGTTTGTTTGTTTGTGCATGAAATTAAAATATGGCGGATTTAATGAAATTACTTTATAAAATATTCATGGATTCGCTATTTTTTAAGCAAAGGGGGAGGGGGAGGGAAAGAAGAAACGATACGCGATGATCACTGAACTGTGTAAGAAAACGAAAGTGAGAGTGAGACAGAATTAGAAAATCGATTTCGACGACCACTAATGCTTAACCATAATAATGATGATGATGATGATAAATCTGGGGGGAGGGGGGTTTACCATCGCAAAATGTAAAAAGCAAAAAGAAAAAAAGAGAGAAGGTTGTGTGAAACCGTACGAAAAATAATAATAATAATAATAATATAAAACTTTCCGTTAAGGAAAAGGCAAAGGAAAAGGAGGGAAGGAATATTCCAGAAAGTTCGGGGGGGAAAAAAAGATTAATAAATAATTTTATTTAAATAAGGGAGGGGGGAGGAAACATGAAAACAATTTGATTGGGCGTTAATAAAAATTAATATAAGTTAACCTAGTTTTTTTTAAAAAATAGTTTATTAATTTTCTTTCAAAACTACGAACGTTAAAGCCCTAATATTATCATTATTATCATTACATAGAAATAATCATGGAAATTTTATTGTTTTTTAATATTTTAATTTCCTTAATTTTATTATTATTTTTTTTTTTTTTTTTTTACGAAAGTCGTTACGATCTTGAGAATAATAATGTTTTGGTTCGAAGAATAATAATAATAATAAAAACAAAGAATAATAGGTAAATGGGCTGCACCCGGATGTCGTCCCGTTTCTTACTACGGTTCCAGTTTAAAAAAAAAAAAATTTTTATGTTGCTTTATTGTTATTGTTATTATTATTATTATTATTACTAACGCATTTATTTTCGGCTTTCTATTTTGATTAATTACATTATATATATATATATATATATATATATATATATATATATATATATATATATATATATATATATATATATATATATATATATATATATATCTTTGTCGTAGCTTTTCACTTCTCCGTTATTTTGTGCGTGTCTGTGCGTGTGCGTGCGTGCGTGCGGGTTAATTGTCACACAATTCTGGGGTAAAATAATAAGGTCACAAGTTATAATTAAAAGGTATTGATTGGTTTCGATTGATAATGCGAGTTCAATAAATGTCTTTGTTTGTGATCGATAAAACTTAAAATAATGGGAAAAAAAAATTGTGAAAGGCAAATCATCATCATCATCATCATTAGAGTTCTTTTATTTCTCTTTCTCTCTCTCTCTCTCTCTCTCTCTCTCTTTCTCTCTCTCTCTCTCTCTCTCTCTCTCTCTCTCTCTCTCTCTCTCTCTCTCTCT
>NW_002987791.1:11103-48794 GCF_000006295.1 Pediculus humanus corporis
GGTACCCGTGTGTGTGTGTTATGTGTCACCACGACGTCGGTTTAGGTTGTTACCGAGGGGGCCCTCTTTCGGAGGAGGGGGGCCTGAACGACGAGCGAGCGAGTGAGTGACAAGACACGAAGAGTTGAAAGATGGTTTCTGACAAAACCATATCGAGAAAATGAATGAATTTAATTCGAAACGTAGGTTCCTCCTCCTCCTCCTCCTCCTCCTCTTCCAAATAAAAAAAAAAAAAAAAATTGAAATCTCTCGAGTAAGATGGCGTATATGCAGATGAACGTGGGAATTTTAAAATTTTTGGATTCCTTTTTTCTCTTTTCTATCTTTGCAAAAAAAGAAAAAAGTACCTCGTAATTTAGGTTAGTCGAAATTACAATAACACACGTGAATAAATTAATAATAATAATAAAATAATTTTTAAAAAATGGTTGGAAAATTTTTATTGCGATAGAAAATTATGTCGAGGTAGTATGATGAAAGGGGACCCCCCCAAGGAAATAAAATCGCGTAAAGTTTATAAACCCGACAGAAACGGTTCGATTTTGTTAGGTCGATCGGTTCGCAACCTAAAAAATAATAATAATAATAATAATAATAATAATATTACAGTTAAAAAAAAAAAAAAACAATTTTTAATCGTGGAAACGAAACATTGATTTCCTTGCCGTAGGTAGATAATAATAATAACAACAACAACAACAATCATCCAGTATCGAAACTAGGTCTGTGAGCGTGCCTGTGTGCGTGTGCGTGTGCGTATGTGCGTGCGTGTAGCTGAAACACGAAATTTATGTCTAACGGATAAATTAATGCGAGAGTTTTAGATACCTCGAAGCACTATATACTATTTATTTTTCTTATCGAATAAAAATATTTTCCCGTCCGTGAAAAGTGAGTGAGAGAGAGAGAGAGAGAGAGAAATTTGACATAATCAAAATAATATCGATTTAATAGCTTTTGCCCCATCCCCCCCAAAAAAAAAATAAAAATTTCACTCTTAAAAAATTAATTTATTAATTTATTTCTAAATATAAAGGTCAAGGTCTCTTCTTTCCCCTCTTCTCTTCCATCTCTCTCTCTCTCTCTCTCTCTTTATGTATCACCAATCATTTCGATAAAAACCTGATTTTAAATTATTATTATTATTATTATTATATTGTGATGATAACATTGTGAAAGTCGATTATTCGTAAAAGAGAGAGAGAGAGAGAGAGAGAGAGAGAGGGAGAAAAACTTGATAATGATAGAAACTCATCGAAATAAATACAATTTATCCAATTAAAAAGAAACGCAAATTTTTGTTAATCGTTTTCATTAAAATATTATCATTCAATGATTGAATGATTGAATGATTGATTAGAATGACAAATTGTTAGAGATTCGAAGGTTAATCAAAAACAAAACGACGATTGTTGTTTGTTTGTTTCATTGCACTAACTAAAGTAAGTGTTTGCTCCCCCGGGTTGAAGATTTCGATTGTTGTAGGAGTAAGAGGGGAGGGGAAAGGGCGGAAAAGCTTTTTTCGAACTTTGGGGTTATCCTTTGGACAAACTAACGAAACGATAGAAGTCTTGGCTGTATATTCAGGTACGATTATCCGAATTTGTCTCGAAAAGATAGTGCGAAAGGCACAAAAAAAAAAAAAAAATGGCGTAAATGCGTTGGCTCCTCCGCATAGCGTTATAATTGATTACCTTCAATTCTCTCCTCGCAAATGATACTGTAAATTCTTTTTCATTTTTTTTTTATTTTTAAATTGTAAAGTCGAGTTAAAATTCTTGACCTGTCCTTCACCTCGGCGTAACTCAACGCGACAGTGCTAAATTAATCTGAAAAAAAAAAAAAAAAAAAAAAATGGAGAAAAAAGAAAGAAAGAAAATGTGTGTGTGTGTGTGTGTGTGTGTGTGTGTGAAGCAAAAAGTAATAATTTTAACCATGTACTTACTTTCTATTCTTATATTTAAAAATCATCATTCGCGTAAATTTTTCTTTTTTTTTTACTGGGGAGTAATTGAGGGGAGGGGGAAACTCTTTACGATGATGATGAGGGGGTTGGTGATGACGAGTATTAACATCAAAGTTTTATTTTAAAAAAAAAAATTATCGTAAACGGTATTTAATATTATCATTATCATCATCATCATCATCATCATCATCATCATCATCATCATCATCATCATTATTATTATTATTATTATTATTATTATTATTATTATTATGGTCACTCTTAAACACGACAAGGCTCTTATTTGTCGGGGTTTTTAAGCATTTATCCCAGGTCTCTACCCGATTCCTTAGGGACAAATACTCGAATATCGGTGGTGCTATTTATAATATTTTCCGAAGAATGTGGGCCGTCCCACATAGTGCGATTTCCTGGATGGTTTCTTCTTTTAGGTTCTTCATAATCTTCTTTAAATTTCCTTTTATTGAATGTGGCATGGCTCCCAATGCTCCCACGATGACCGGAATCGTTTCAGTTTTTGTTCCCCACATCCTGGTTATTTCAATTTCCAAATTTCTGTATTTCAGCCTTTTGTCTGCTTCTTTGGCTGTGGTGTTTTTTTCTGCCGGCACGGATACCTCAATTAACTTACACCATTTTTCCCCATTATGCCTGAGTATGATATCCGGTTTGTTAGCTGGCACAGTTCTGTCAGTGTGGATTTGTTGATCATATAGAACTGTGCATGGACCTACTGTCGTAACCGGGCTTGGAATGTGGTTGTACCACTCCTTGGGTAATCCATCCATTCCATATTCTCGGCATATACTCCAATGGAGATATTGACATATTTTATTGTGCCTTTCTAAATATTCATGTTTTGCCAGTATCGGACAACCGGAAATTAAATGATCGATGGTTTCCGATTGAGATTGGCAAATTCGGCACTTGTCATCTTGGCGGACTTTGAGAATTACTTTCTCATAGTTATGGGTCCGCAATGCCTGATCTTGAGCCGCTGTAATAAAGGCTTCTGTTTCAATTTTAAGTTTTCCACGCCGTAGCCAATTGTGCGTGCTCTTCTTATTAATATCTTCGGCATTTATTCTTTTTAGGTATTGCCCATGTAATTTTTTCTGTTCCCATTTGCCTATTAATTATTATTATTATTATTATTATTATTATTATTATTATTATTTAAATAAATTTTTTTTAACGAGTGTCGTGAGAATATGGAGTCGCGTTACATTTAAACACAATAGTCGTTTGTGAGAGTCTTTTATCATTTGTGTTATTGTTTTTTTTTAATACTATAATGACTTATTATTAATTAATTAATTAATTAATTAAAATAATTTTATTAACGCGGAGTTTTGAAAAAAAAAAAAAAAATGAAAGCAATCTCTGATTTGTTGTTATTTTGCCAAATAATAATAATAATAATAATTTTAATTTTTTGTCCGTGTCACAATAATAATAATAATAATCTTTGACCGATGGGTTGTTGTTGTTGTTGTGTGGTTCAATGGTCATTATCATCATTGTATCACGTATGAATCATACACACGCACGCACACACAATAATATATTATTCAATAAAATAAAAGTATATTGTTGTTGTTATGCGTTTGTAAACAATCTTTTATGTTTAAAAGAAAGAGAGAGAGAGAGAGAGAGAGAAAGGGGGAAGAGAAAGAGAGAGAGAGAGAGATTTGGAAAATCATTACTCATTAGCAAATTTATTTTATTTTATAAATTTTTGGAAAAGATGAGAGAGGGAAGAAGAGGGGAGGGTTAGGGGGAGAGAGAGAGAATAAGACGAAAGTAAGTTAATATCACATCCGGTATTATTTTGAAAACCCATTAAAATCTAATAAAAATTTTTTTTTTTTAATATTTAAAGAAACGAAATTAGTTTGCAAAAAAAAAAAAAAAAGAAAATTATTTTCACATCCTTATTATTATTATTATTATTATTATTATTATTACGGTAAAAAAAAAAAAAAAAAAAATCGTCGAACCGTAAATGAATCAGAATAATCAATATGGAGGATACTCTCTCGCGCAAAATGAAATCTCGGTTATTATTATTATTATTATTAATATAACGTCAGAGGAAAAAAAAAGAGTAATCAGGGGGAGGGAGGGGACATAAGATGATGGGTTGTTGGTGAGGATAGGGTAAAAATTTTGGTTTTATCGTGTTGTTGTTGTTGTTGTTTGTTTCCTCCGCCATTTTTTTTTAAATTTTAAATTGTTAAAAATTTTACGAGAAGGAATAAAAAAAAGCATCGGAATTGCATGAATCGAATAAATAATTTGGAAAATGAGTCAGTGAGTAATAAAGTGAATGAAAAGAGGAGCGAATGATTAGCATGAAAAAGAAATTTTTTTTTTTTTTCTTTTTCTTTTCAAATGCAAAATGAGAAAATTTGAATTTCAAAAGAAAATGTTCTACATGTCGGCCATGTTTATTTATTGCCGGGATTTTTGTCTGACAAATTATATCGAATAATTAATTGATTGACTGTATAAATGGGAATGAAAATCAACATTTTTTATACTTGCAAAAATGCGACAACGACGACGACGACAGTTTTTTGTTTTCTTTTTTTTTTTTTTTTAGGGACCCGAAATTTTTTAATGTGTTTGCATATGCACGAACGAAATGAAAAAGCTCTTATTATTATTATCATCATCATCAACGTTTCGGTTGTTTCGTAACGATCGGTGAGGGGAGGAAGGGGAAAGGAAAAAGCGTGAAATCGTTTGTTTCCTTGCCAAATAAAATGCGTCAATAAAAAACAAACAAAAACAAATTCATTAGAAATGGAATTTTTTTCTTAAAAAATTAGGAAGTGAATAAATTTAAATTCTGATCGAACTCGATCGATCGATCGATCGATGGATCGAACGAGAGTTTATATAATTTAAAAAAAAAAAAAAAAATCCGTGTTTATTTATTTGTTTTTTCTCATTAAATTTTCATGTTTTCGTTGTCGTTGTCGTTGTTTTTGTTGTTGTTGTTGTTGTCGTCGTCGTCGTCAATGTTGTCATTTTGTCGATAATAACAAATATCAGACGATTTTTTATTTTTTTTTCACCTTGAGAAAGGACGAATGTGATACGATTCGAATGTAGAGAAAATTTCCCCTCGAAAGTATGGTCGTCTGTCGTCTGCTTTCGATGAAAAAGAAATCGAGAGATGTACTGTAGTGGTGGTGATGATGGTGATGGTGGTGGTGGTGGTGGTGGTGGTGTTGGATTAATTAGGTGAATGTAAGTGACCGTGTTTAAAAGTTTTTTTTTATAAAGGAAAAGGAAATGATTTTGCGGTTTTCCTAGTTCGATAATTTTGTAAAAGAAAAAAAGTATTTTACAAAAGTTTAGTTTCAACGATGATTAATAAATTATAAATGGGGAAATTTTGTTTTTTTCTAGAAAATTCCATACGTCGTCGCGAATTCTTCATTACGTCAATTCGAGACGAAAAGAAAAAAGGGGGGAATAATTATTTAGTAGTTACTTATTAATTCCGCATGTTGATTATTAATATTTTAACGTACGGTCGCCATTTTGTTGATGGTTAGTAAATATGTCGAAAATTATAATTAAGAATAAGTAAAAGAAAGAAAGAAAGAAAGAAAGAATGAGAAAGAATGAGAAAAAAAAAAAAACAAAACAGGTTTTTTTTTTTTTTAATTTAAATAGAATACGTGACTTTTTTTATTGTTAAACAGTACGATGAAGGACAGGAAGTAAATATCCTTTTCAGGCTTCTGTTATTTTTTTTTTTTTTTTTGACGTGGCAGTAGATTTTTTTTTTTTGCCTTGCTCGTCGTTATACTTGTTGTCGTAAATTGAGTTCGTCGGACAAATTAAAATTGTGAATTGTTGTTTGTCGTCAACGTTTCCATTTGATTTAAAAGGAATTATGGAAAGGATAGAAAAATCGTGGAAGAAGAAGAAGAAGAAAAAACAAACTTTTCGATTGTTCTTTTTGTTTGTTTGCGTCGTAAAAAAATTTTAATTTGGGAATTTGTTTTAAAAAAAAAAAAAAAATTGCACCGTTATTTTATATAACTCGTTTTTTTTTTTTTTTTTTTTTTTTTCGTCTTCACCTTCATCTTTGGTTCCTTCTCCTTCTCTTTCTTCTTCTTCTTCTTCTTTGTATATTCGTCTTGTTTGTTGTTGTCTTATCATTTTAGCACTTTCATTATAAGAGGAGGTAGTAATAAAAAAAAAAAATCTACTCGAATTATATCGGGGCGATGATAGATCACGTATTGTACGGTAAAAATGAAATTAGTGACAAACACCATCATCATCATCATCATCATCATCATTATTATTATTATTATTATTATTATTATTAATAAATAAACTGACTGTGTGGCAACCGTTTATACGTTTGGACTTTAATTCATTTTTTTTTTTTTATGTGTATTTTAGACTACAGGACGCCTTTTTTTATTTTAATAGTAGTATTATTATCACATTTAAATATAAGTTACAAACAACAACATCGTGTGTGTGTGTGTGTGTGTGTGTCTCGTCTACTACTTATCCTTATCATCGTTATCTATTGTGTGACGTCATCATCCTCGTCTACGGTTTTTTTTTATATATATATATATAAATTTAATAATAATAATATAAATGCCGTGTTTTGTGTACGTAGTAAGTTAAATAATATTTGTCTGGATGATTTTTATTGTTTATCGGTATTTGTATGTTTGTTTGTTTGTTTGTTTGTTTGTTTGTTGGTTTGTCGTCTTGCTTTCGTGTACATTGAAAGAATTTGTCGTTGTCTCAGGTCATTAAATATGACGATGATGATGATTATTATTATTATTAAATTTCGAACTGTAAAATATTTATTGATTTTTAATAAAAAAAAAAATATATCGTATCGAACAATCGATTCGATTTATCGATGTAATCAACAAAAAAATTGCGAGGACTACAAACCACGTTTCTCTCTCTCTCTCTCTCTCTTTCCTTCGACAAGCTCGAACACGAATATAATAGTGAGCATTATTATTTGTGTGCGTACCTGTCTTTTTTTTTTGTATTCCTTTTTGACATTTTAAAATACCTGAAACCTCTTTTCGTCGTTTAGATTATTTATTATTTGCACTTACAAAAAAAAAAAAAAAAAATAAAAATAAATTTTTAAATGTTTTTTTTTTTTTGTGTGTGTGTGTTTGTATTTTCTCGTTTTAAAAAATTATGCAAACCTATGTTTACGAATTAGGTACACACCATTGATTTAAAACGTGTCTGCTTCTCTCTCTCTCTCTCTCTCTTTCTTGCTTTTTCTTTCTTTCTTTCTGTACTAATGATAGTGATAAATACCAAGTTGTTTTTTTTTAGCGAGTCAAAATCGTAAATTTAGTTTCATGCACGTTTTTTTCTTTTTTTTAAAAAGTCTTTATTGTGGTTGTTGTCGAGTTATTTTGCACTCTGTGGTTGTTGTTGTTGTTGTTGTCATGATGTTATAGTTAATATTCTTTCTCATCAAAACTATTCTATTTTTTTTTTTTTTTAAATATTATTATTATCGACAGTTTAAAGTTCACATGTGCATATTTAGACCCCCAATCGAAAAAAAAAAAAAAAAAAAAAAAAATTGTTTGCGGGGATTGACACACACACGCACACGCACACACACACACGCACACACACACACACACGGTCATTGGCAAATGGAGAAGAAATGAATTGCGGTGAATCATGACCGGATTCACGGAGTGTAGGTACCACTTCATAGGTACGAGAAATGAGGAGGTACACGTTTGATTTTCCAGTTTTTTCTACCTCTCTCTCTCTCTCTCTCACTCTTTTTTTATTGTTTCAAGGGCTGACTCGTACTTGTGATTTTTCCGAATGTTTGGTTGTTTCGGTTGTTGTTGTTGTTGTGAAGTGAATGCGTTTATTGTAATTACAGGACGTTGATTTGTGAAGAGGTGAAAATAAGTAAGTAAAAAAAAAAAAAATAGTTTCGTTAATGGGTCGATTCTTCCTTAGGATTCGATTGTTTGCGACAAGGTTATTAATTAAACATTAAATCGATCGATCGATTGATTGATTGATTGATTGGCGATCGAAATCACATTGATAATTACTACTCAACGAACTCATTTTTGTTAATGAATGTGAGATTTAAGGAGAGCAAAAATAATAATAATAATCGTATTTAATATGAATATTTGTATTCAATTATTATTATTATTATTATTTCTATCGACGCTTGTTTGGTTTTTCTGTCGGTATTTGTTATTATTATTATCATCATTGCAAAGACGTCATATTACACGCTTCGTTAAATAATTATTTGATTAGTTTTTTTTTGTTCGTTTGATTATGTTCGAAGAAAAATGTCGAAAAGGGGGAGGGGGGACGTTGTTAATTTTCTTTTTACGTTAAGATGGTACAAATCTTTCGTTCTGTTATTTTTTTTTTTAAAAAAATTTGTGAAAAATATCGATTCGTGCTTCGTCACGATGATGTGAACTCTTTATTTGGAATAGTTTAACATTACGAATAGAATTTGTGCCATTTTGTGTACCCCTCCCTCCCCCCTTCTCTCTCTCTCTCTCTCTCGCTCTTTTTCCGTGTTTCTTTTAAGTAACGTTTGTAGTATTGTAAAGGCTCATTAACTAAAATGCCTCCTTTGAAAAGAATTAACAGTTAACCAAACATTCTCCCCCCTCCGGTCTTCTCTCTCCCCTTCCCCCGGGGCCCTCGAACAACGTTTATTTCTTTTGGAACGGTAAAAAAAAAAAAAATGAAATTTCGAATTAATTCCACGTTCGTAGTTTACTGCGAATGATAAAAAAAAACTTTTCCGGTGACACGAAAAAAACCGAAAATGCAAAAAAAAAAATAAAAAAAAATTCTAGTTCTGTGGTATATTCAAAACATCGTCGGCCATCTTAAAACCTGTTTTAGCAAAAAAAAAAAATTAAAACATTATGTCATACTTATTATTATTATTATTTGTATCCCCCCCTCCCCGTCCTCCTTCACTTTTCTGTCGATTCGTGTGTACGGTCGTTACGTAAAAAATTGCAATTGTAATTTAAAAAGGAAAAAAAAAACCGAATCTAATTTTAAGTCAAGTCGTTATTAATTGACGGGTTTGCAACTTGTCGACAAAAAACGATGGGGGGAGGGATAGGGGGTAGGGGGGTTTTTTTTTGTCGTCCCTTCGTTCCCAAGCACCAATTTGAACAGGAGAGAAAACGGTTAATTATATTAACGTGAACGGATTATTTGACGCTTTGTTAATTACACGGTTGTTTGTTTTGCCACGAACGGTTGTTGTTTGTTTTTTTTTTTTTTACTGTGTTGTGGTTGTTGTTATTATTGTATAAAAATTATTTAAAACGCACGAATTTCTATAAATTGGTAAAAACTAAAGAGGGGAACAAAAGACGACGACAACAACAACAACAAACGACCTCCCACAAGGGGGGTTTTTAAAATAATTTTGTGATATAATAATAATAATAATAATAATAATAATAATAAAAATAAAACAGTGTATTCGTGTTTAATAAGATAACGAAAAGAAATAATAATAATAATAATAATAATAATAAATCGAAAACGTGTGTAACAAATAATAATGTGTTATCACAATCTTAAAAGAAAAAAATGTTTATTGGTGACGTCATTAACAAACATGATTGTACAAGTTAAATTTAAATCAAGTGACGACAACGACGACGACGACGAGATTAAAATTTTAATTGTTTTCGTTTAGTATAAAATGAAAAGAAAAAATGGCGTCGACATTAAAATTTTTTTTTTTTATAGAAATTATTTTTTTACGTAAATCGATTCTAAACAACGACGAGAATTGTCAAAAATAATTTAACGTTCGTTAAAATTTAAAATTTTACCGCCAAAAAAACGAACGAAAGAACGAACGAACGTGGTTGCACGATTTAATGCGACACGATTTACGTAATTGCGACAATTTTCCTTTTAAAAAAGGGTAAATTTTCGCGCGCGAAATCTCGACGGAATGCGAGGGAAGGAAATGGTTTGTTTATTTATTTGTTTTCTTACAAATGTGAAATCGAACGAATTTTTTTTTTTTTTTTTTCTTTTGTAAATCGAGGCCGTCGTTATTGGTTTCGAGTTAAATCGTCGAGATATCGCGATATATCGAGTCAAGTTCATGAGATTACAAAAAAATTGTTTTTTTTTTTTTTTTTTTATGTTTTTAAAATTTTTAAAAGTTAATTTTTTTAAAAAAAAAAAAAAATGGCTTTTCATTCTATGGAGAAAGGTGTGAAAGGTAAATAATTTATAGACGCGCGGTGGGGGGGAAGCGGGGGTGGATTTAGTGGGGGGAATTGATTTATTTGTTTGTTTGTTTTTAGTTCGAGATGAGTCACGATTTTTTTTTTTTTTATTTAAAAGTACGAATCCGCGGATAAATTCAAAAAATGTTGTTTATTTAAAAATAAAAGAAAATTATAAATAATCGAATTTTATATAGAAACTGATGAAAACGAGTTTTGATTGATTGATTGATTGATTGATTGATTGTAGCCGCGTCGATAGGTGAAAAATAACTCGCGATCGTAAGAATGGATGAATGCGAAATATAATTTTTGTTTTTTCGTACTGTGATTTTGAAAAAAAAAAAATTGACGTGGCACCAGTAAAAGTATGTTATATTTTTTTTCAGTTAGACCTTAAATTATTATTATTATTATTTTTCACTTAATTATCTGGGTCATGGATAGCCCTCATATTGAAGAAAAAAACCAAAGCGAATTTCGTTTGAGAGAAATAATAATGATAATAATAATAGGAATGATTGTTTTTTGTCTGATTCTCACGAGAAATGATTCAGGTATATTTATTCTATTACGTCACTCCCTTCAAAAAGCAAAAAGCAAAAAAAAAAAAAAAAAAGTTGAATTAATTTTCGACTGGAGAAATAAAAAAAAAAAAAATTTATTCCCTCTCTCTCTCTCTCTCTCTCTCTTCCCTCTCTCTCTTCCCTCTCTCTCTCTCTCTCTCTCTCTCTCTCTTCCCTCTCTCTCTTCCCTCTCTCTCTCTCTCTCTCTCCTTCCACGATCGAGTAGAAAATTTCCAAATTAAAAAGGAAAAAAAAAAAAATTGTTTTTGTTTTTTCAAAATGGCGAAAATCCTTTTTCGGTATTCATTTTTCGTTATTATTATTATTTTTTTATAATTTTTATTGTATAACCTTGATTGGCGTACAGGTACGCAGTACGAAAGCAGACGACGGGAAAAAAAATTAAATCGCAAACCGTGTAAGAAACCGAATAATAATAAAAAAAATATGATTTGTTTTTTCGGTCTGGAAAAGTCGGTCTTTGTTTGGTTGTATTAAATCGATCGAACCGGTCATCAGAATTATTATTATTATTATTTAATTTTTCAAGGTCAGGTTCAAGTTTCTATTATTCTCGTTAAGATTTTTTTAGTTAAGAATAGATTTAAGTTTTTTTTTTTTTTTTTTTGTTTTGTTTTTTTATTTCACGTGACGAGATATTTAAATTGATGATGAATAAGAGAGAGGGGGAGGGGAGAGAGGGAGGGGAAGGGGGAAGAGAAAGAGAGAGAGAGAGGAGGGGGGCGGAGATTAAAAAAAATATATAAAACCTTCACTTGGTCATTTTCATTTCGGGTTAGATTTAACGAACAGGTAGTAGTAGTGGTAGTAGTCGGGAGGTGGAGATAAAATGTCCCAAGGGGGAAAGAAAAAAAATGGAGAGAAGATGGGAGAGTAGAAAAGAAGGGAGGGGAAAGATTTTTTCTAAATTTAAGGTATTTAACCTTAGTGTCATCATGTACATTTCAAAATGTACCTAAATAAAAAATTATTTTAATTTAAAGTTTTTTTTTTTGTTTTTTAAACCAAAAGGAGTCGTCGTCAGTCGGGTATGATGATGATGATGATGATGATGATGATGATGATGATGATGATGATGTGTGTGTTGTTTATTTGCAAATCCTTTATCTCCGGAAAATAAGAAGAAGAATTTACGGTAGTGGAAGAAGAAGAAGATGAAGAAGAAGGTTCGTTGAACCTCGAGAGCCGTCGAAGAAGAATTCTCATAGAATTCACCTTAAGATACACGATGTTGTATAAGAATCACATTTTTTTTTTCCTTTTTCAATGGCTCTCTCTCTCTCTCTCTCTCTCTTTTCACGTCATCCTTTCATTATTATTATTATTATTATTGAATTGCATTTATTTATTTATATTTGGTTGTTGTTGTTGTTGTTATTGTCTGCAATAATTATGATTTCAGGATGAGAAACTTTTAATTTACTTATTGAATTTTAATTTAATTGTGCTTGAATTTTAAAACGCCGCTTCCCCTCCCTTCCCCTCTTCCTTCCTCCTTTTCCTCCTTCTTCACCTCCCTCCTCCCTGCCGCCCACCCCCTTGCCCAGACGGTAAGAACAGTAGTAATGGTAATAATATATAATTTTTATTTTCTTTCTTACAAATTAAAGTCTACTGCCACGTCGGTCGGCTTTGTTTTCTTAACAAAGTTTCGGTTTTTCGTGAGTTTTGTTTTTTTTTTTTTTTTTCTGTCGTTCTGGAAAAACGTGGGAGGAGAAGGAAAAAAAAGAAAAGGAAAAGGGGAAAAAAAACGAACGTGACGAAAGAAAGAAAGAAATTATTATTATTTTTATTAGTTATTCGAATGATATTCGGTTGTTGTTGTTGTTGGCGCGTAATTAATGACGGAACGTATTAAATTATTATCATCATCATCATTATTATTATTTCTTTTTTTTGTAAAAGGGAAAAATGGCGTCTCCCCATTTTAAGCCCGCAGGTTTCAACGTGGTTATGGTGATGGTGGTGGTGGTGAATGTTAATTTGTATGCGAGTTCACACACACACACGCACACGCACATTTCGGCTTTTTACGGTTTATGAATAATAATAATAATAATAATAATAATAGAGTTAGAAATCGTCATATCGCATACGCGACGTGTGTTTTATACATTATCATCACTATAGGGGGAGCGAGAGTTTTAATATCGACTGTTAACAGATAATGGACAGTTTAAAAAAACAAACAAACAAACGTAAGCATTTTTATAAAAAATCGAATCCCTCGGGATGACTCTGGATTTTTCCCTCTTCCCCATACATTTAAAAAATTTTTGCGCATGTTAAAAAATTCTCTCTCTCTCTCTCTTTTTCAATCGTGATTTAAAAGGAAAGGAAGAAACCGAGCGATCGACCGACCGGAAATACTCGGTGACTCGTGTACGATTTCCGTTTCTTTATTGTTATTTTCTCTCTCTCTCTCTCTCTTTCTCTCTCTTTTTTAATAGATTTTTAATCGGAAAAGAAATAAAAATTAATTACAATGATAATAATAATAATTTTTTTCTTCTGGTAAACATTAAAAAAGGGAAAATGAATATTTATTCATTTAGTGTAGTCGTGCGCGTGTTACCAATAAAGGACACGAAGAGAGAGAGAGAAGGCGGGAGGGGAGAGAAACCTTAAGCAAAGTTTTTAATTTTCCCTGCATAATAATTATTATTAAAATTATTCACATTAAATGAGATTTTATAATCTCGCGATAAAGGGGGGGGGGCGAAATGAAAAAAAGTTGAATTCTGTTGCCACGTCGTTATTAAAATTAAAACGAGTTTTTTTTTTTTTTTAATTGTTTTTGACGTTTTACATAAATTTTTTGTTGTCGCGTTGAATTTTGTGTAAAATTTCGAGTCGAGTGTGTGCGATTTAGAGAGTCGCCATTTTGTTTTTTGAAGCGGGCAGGCGCGAACGAATCAATTTAAATAATAAACGTTATAATTTTTTTTTTTTTTTTTTTTTTTTTTTTGCGAAAAAAAACTTGATAAATTAAAAAAATTAATGAGATTCGTTAATTTTTCAATGCCCTTCGGGGTTAAATAAAATTCCTTTAAAAAAAAAAAAAAAAAATGTAAATGAAAGTTGCGAAAAAAAAAAAAAAAAAAAAATCAACTTTCAAGTCGGTTGTAACAAACAAAAAAAATTCAAATTACGTAACCGGTAAAAAAAAAAAAAAGTATAATGGAAAGGAAGTTGCTTTTTGTTTTTCTTTTCCAAGAAAGGAAACCCCCCCCCCTCACGAAAAGAAAAAAGGACACATTTACGTTAGTAATGGCGGACGACGACTTTAGTACCACGACATTCGCAGACATTTTTAATTTTCGAAAGTTAAAATGAAGAAGAAGAAGGTTAATAGAAAGTAAATAAATAAATAAAGAAAAAACGCGGGATGATTTTTTTTGTTTAGCATATACGAATCCGATGATCAAACTGGAAATGTTAGTTTCCATAAATAAATAAAAGAAATAATCATAATGATAATGATAATTATGTTAATTATAATGCGATGGAGTTTGGAAAAAAAGAAAAGAAAAAAAGGCAAAATGTGAAAGTGGAAAAAAAAAAAAAAAACGAAAGGAAAGGAAAGAAAAAATTTTTTTTTGATTGAGGGGGTGGGGGAGTAGGGAGGGGGAGGGGATGTGAGGGTGGTGTGGGTGGTGGTGTACGTAACTCCCCTTTATTTGGCTCTGTCGTTTTACGTAATTTTTTTTTTCCTGGTTTTTTTACACCCGGAGAATTTGTTTTGCCCCCTTTCAATGATATCCGGTGTCAAAGCAAAAAAGTTTTGTCGTGGTTGTTGTTGTTGTTTTCTTATCCCACGTCGTGGTGTATTTTGTCAATCGTTTTGTATATACTTTCACTTTTTCAGCGTTTATGTATTTTTTTTAATGTGTGTTTTCCATCCGGGTTGATGGAGGTGTTATAAAAAAAAAAGACTAACGGTTCGAAATCGAACGATTTGTTTCTCTCTCTCTCTCTCTCTCTCTCTCTCTCTCTCTCTCTTTCTATTACCCCGATCGTTTTTTTTTTAATTCTTTGTGTGTGCGTGTATGTGTGTGGTAGTGCGCGTGACGGCACGCACGATATCCTTTGTACATACGAGTAACATCATTCTGTCAAAAATGATTTATTTATCATGTGATGAGAGTGAAATTATTATTTAGTTAGGCGGAGGCTCATGTTGTGTGTTTGTGTTTGTATACATCAGGGTTGCTTACAAATTAGGTCATATTTAATTATATTATTATTATTATTATTATTGTTTTCTATTGTTTTGTTTATCACATCCTAATCGTTCGTTCTCTCTCTCTCTCTCTCTCTCTCTCTCTCTCTCTCTCTCTCCCCTCCTCCCTCCCGAAAGTTTTTCCATAAATTAAGTACGTTCCATCATTTTGAAAAAAATGGTATCGGAAATTGTGGCATTCATAAAACATTATCGTAGGTTTTATTATTATTATCATCATCATCATCATTATTTAATGTACGCGAGTAGGAATTGAAAATTATTGTTCGAATTTTGAAAATATAATTAATAATAATAATAACAATAATAATAAAATTTCGAATGAATCGTTTCGTCGTTTTTTTTTTTTTTGGGAGGGAAGGTAGAGGGGAGGGGAATTTGATCCGTTATGAAATTTAAAAATGGCGCGATTGAAAAAGGCACACGGTTTTTAAATTATAATATCGTTATTTATATCGATAATACCCGATTACCGGATTTTTTTCCTTCTCCTGATGAGGTGTTATCGTCACACTTTTGCAAAAGAGAATTATCATCATCATCATCGTCACGATCGTCGCGGATTAATTTATTGTGTGGATATGCGGGGGAAGGGAGGGTAGGGGGGCAGCCTGAAAAATTTCGCGAAAAAGGAATAAATGATGTTTAATAAAATTTAAATTTATTATTTATTTGGCGATTCATCACGGATGACGGGCGGATCGTTATATAAGGAATACGAGAAAACGCGGAATTTTATTTTAAATATGGCGAAGACGATGAATAAATAATGATAATAATAATGATAATAAAAACACGTCGTGAAACTTTACGTAATGAAAAAATACACACGCACACGCACGCACACACGCACGGTCTTCCTCGTTTCCTTTTTGGATTTTTTTGTACATTCTGCTTCCACGTTTTTTTTTTTTTTTTTTTAAATTTTCAGACCATGTCTGGATATCAGTCAAGTAATTTCGCCGGTGAAATTTGGCTTCAATGGTTCGGTTGTTGCACGAATCAACCCGCACAAAGGAAAAGGCAAGCTGTCCAAAGATCGAGAGCGAGGATAGATAGGTCCATGATAGGGTATCCGATGAATTTCCAGCACACGGTACACATCGGAAGTGGAGATTTGGAAATAGAAAGCTCTCACCTGGACGCACTCCAGGGTCAAATGCAAAGCAAAGGAGGCTACGGGAAAGCTTACATAGTTAAGGTAAAAATCTCTTCCATTTTTTGTTGTTTTTTCCCATAAAGTTAACCCCCTCCTCCTTCCCCCCTACCACCCCCGAGATAAATGTCGCGCTTGTCGTTGTCGAAAGAACAAGAAAGTGATTTTGATTAAATCGATTAAATCGGTGGTGGTTTACTTAGTTAAAAGAAAGACAATCAAGGACTTTATTGTATGGACGCCATTTTTTTTTTTTTTTTTTTATTAGCCAAACGTCAAAAATCTCGTTTTTATCCTATTCAAGGTTTTCCTTTTACTAAATTATATCTCGTCGTAGGGTTATTTTGTTTTCTATTTATTTATTTCTCACCGATTGAAAAGTTGTTACAACGAGGACGACAAACGGCAAACGGCAACAACAACAACAAATTTGTTGTCGGTTTTTCGTTCAAGGTTTGTCGAAGGGGAAAAAAAAAAAAAAATTTTTTTGCCATAATTTGACGCCATATTCATTATTCTCCTCATTCGTTTTCCGTTTCGTTTGTTCGTTTGTTAATTTTTTCGGTTTCCGTTTGTCGATTGTCGTCGTCTGCTGCGTATCGGCGAAATCGGGAAAATTTTAACGGTTTTTTTTTTTTTTGCATACGTCATGGGAATTTAAAAAAAAAAAAAAAAAAAAACTGCCACGAACAGGTATAATTTTGTTACCAAAAAAAAAAAAAAAAATACCCGAAAAGACCAAACCGGAAATAATGCGAAAAAAAAAAAATTAATTTGACCGGAAATGCGTCATTATTATTATTTATTTATTTATCAAAATGGCGGTAACGTTTTTTGCCCTCTTTTCTCCTTTTCACATTGCGTATATTTATAACGTGGATTTTTTCGACCGTTGATTAAGGGTTGTTGTTTGTTTTGGGGGAGTGGAGAGGGAGGATGATGACCTAGATGACGAGAATATCGTAAATAAATTTTTTTTTCTTTTTTCCGTTCGACCCGAATTTTTTTTTTTTTTTTGTCCATCATGGCGGTTGTTTCTCATCATCATTTTTTTTTTTTTTTTTAATTCGCGTATATTGTTCGATGAGAATTAATTACTTTCGGTTTAAAAAAAAACAATGAACGGAAAAGTTAATAAAAAAGAAAAAAAAAAAAAATTGTTTGTTGTCTACTTCCCAACCGCAAATGATTTATATTTATTTTCGTTAGTGAAAGTATTTGAAAAAAAAAAAAAAAAAAATTTTTTTTTCTTTTTTTTTTTTTTGGGGTTTTTGTTCATTTTCTAAAGTTATTAATAATTTCAAAAAAAAAAAAAAAATCGTTACGAAATCAGTAAAACGAAATTTTTATTTATTTCCTCGATGCGAAAAAAAAAAATTAAAAAAAAAAAAAAAGAAAAAAAAAAAGAAAAAGAAAAAAAAACCGTTTAAATTAGTTCCACTTACCTGAGTTGTTTGATTTAAACTGAGATTCGTGAATGCGCTCTTGTGACGTCACACGCATGCGCGACTACGTCACACCGCGTTGCTTGTTTACATTGCATCGAATGAGGGAAAAATCTCGCGAGGCAACGAGTCGATGTTGTTGTTATTTACACGACGCGGTCACGTGTCAGAATATGAATTTCCCGCTAAATTTTTTGTTTTGTTTTTGATTAAAAAATTATTTATTAATTTTAATTTTAATTTTTTTTTTCTTTTTTTGTTTCAGGCATGCTGAAGATTTTCTTTCTCGTCGAATTAAATAAGAAAAAAAAATTTCACAAATGAATAATAAATAAATAAATAAATTTAAAATTTGCTGTCGTTCATCGTCCGCGCGAAATTTTAATTTAAAAAAATTTTTTTTTTTTTTTTTCTGACATTTTCAACGGTTTCGATCATAGTAATAATAATAATAATAATCACGGGAATAAAAGGATTTAAATAGGAATAATAATGATGAAAGTCGTTAGTTTTTGTTCGATGTTATTGAAATTTACACGAGGGTAACAACAACAGCAACAGCAGCGACAACAGCCAAAGATGTTTTATTAATGAACGACTGCAAAAACTTTTTTTTTTTTTTTTTTAAAAAAAAAAACCTTCCAAAGGGATTTGTGTGGATTTGCAATAAAAGAAAGAAAAAAAGGAAATGAAGATTCGATGAAGATGTGAATAATGATGACAAATTTGGAAATTTTGAAAAATCTCCAAGAAAAAAAAAAAAAAAAAAAAATTCAATGTACATATAAAAACAATTTTGCGGGTTTGTTTAAAAACAAACAAACAAACAAACAAACAAAACAAACAAGAAAACTTTTTTTTAATGTTGTTGTGTTTTTCGTTTGTTTGATCGGTCAGTTTTTTTTTTTTTTTTTTGATTTTTGGTTCGTTCGTGAGATGCAAACGAAAAGAGAGAAAGAGAGAGAGAGAGAGAGAGAGAGGGGGGGGGAATAGAACGTGCTTCATATTATTATTATTATTATTATTATTATTATTATTATTATTATTTTATTGACGTTGTAAAGAAAGAAAGAAGGAAGATTTTCTTTTAATTAATTAATAAATAAATAAATAAATAATGCGTGAATTATTTGTTTCACAAAATTTCAAATCAAAAGGAAAGAAAATTAATATTATTATTATTATTATTATTATTATTATTAATGTTAAAACTCAGGTTTAAGTTGATTTAGTTTTTTTTTTTTTTTTTATTATTAGTTTTATTATTATTATTATTTTTTGTTTTTATATATATATATATATATATATATATATATAAAAGGAGGAAAAAAATATAATTTTGTTATTTGAAATAAAGAAAAGAAAGGAAGGAGGAAAGTAAGAAAAATGGTCGTTTTTATATCTCTTTCGAACGTATAAGTGTTAGAGTCAGTGCGTAAGTGCGTGAGTGAGTGCGTGAGTGCGTGCGTTTGTTTGCATCATTATATATATATATATATATATATATACATAAAATGATTTTTAACATAAACTATTATTATTTATATATATAAATAAGAAATAAATATTGGTGCAGTATTGTGTGAAATGATTAGTGACGTTAATTTTTTTTTTTTGTTTTTTAAACGCTTATTTGTGATTTTTAATTAATTTTAAGTTAATTATTATTATTATTATTATAATAACGTGTGATTCATTGATTTAATCATTTTAATCGTAAAATTATATATATATATAATTTTTCTTTTTTTTTTGTAATCAATTGGTTTTTATTATTATTATTATTATTATATTAAAAAGGAAAACAACAACGACAACAAACGTTGTTTATCAATAATAAATCGTTTATGCAATTATACAAACTTACGCGTCATACAAATTGTATACATCTATTTTATTATTATTATTATTATTATTATTATTATTATTATTATTATTTTATTAATTAATCTTATCGTATGTGAAAATATACTAAAAAAAAAATGTAATTTTTATTTTGTGTATGTTTTAACTTTGGAAAAAAAAAAAAAAAAACGACACTTTTAAAAAAAAAAATGTTCTTCATTATACTATATAAAATGATGAAATCATCATAATATATATATATATATACATACATACATGAATCTTATACTTTTTTCTCTTCCCCCTCCCTCCCTCCCTCCTTCCCCTCCCCGTTAATATCGACGAAAACATCCGAATGATATTTTTGAAAAAAATCCTCCTCCTCCTCCTCCTCCTAATTTTAATCCTCTTCGCTAGAACTTTGAATGGCTGATTTAGAGTTTGAACCTCCTCCCCCTCCACCACCACCACCACCGCCGGAATCATCCGAATCTGAATCTTTTAATGCTTTTGCCTTATCCAACCTTCTTGCTCTTCTCGTTTCAATATCCGAACCTTCTTCGTCCGACGAGTATATATGAGATCGATCGTCTAATAATAATAATAATAATAATAATAATAATTTCAGTTTATAAATACAGATTAAAAAAAATAAATATTATTATCATCATCATCATCGGTGTTAAAATTACCCCCGCTGTTATTTAATTTATTCCTATGTTGTTTTTTAATCGCGTTTATCGATATTCCTTCTTCGTCCGAATCTAAATCACCGTATCTATCAGGTTCCAGGTATCCGGCAGACAGACCGCGGTGAGCGCTTTTCTCTCGTATTCGTCTCTGTTTACTCTCTCTTCTAACCGACGCCTTCAATCTTTCTTCTTCTTTCTGCATGACAACAAACAACACGAATACAAATATTACACCGAGAAAAAAAAAATGGCTTCTCCACTGTTATTTTTCTTTTTTCCCACCTTGATTAATTCTCCTCTGTGAGCCTCGGGATCTTTACCCACTAATGATAATACTTTTATTCCAGCAGTCTTTTGTGATCTGTCGGCAAGAGACATTGTCATTTTCCTATGAGTGAAAGATTCGGTAGAATGCGGCCTGAAAGTCAATTTGGTTCGAAAAACGGCCTGACCTTGCAAACCCGTACCTTGCCTTATGAACAAGTGATTGTGATCGCCCTGTACAAGAAAAATTTAAATTTTAAAACTTTCGATTCCGATGATGCTCTTTCTAAGGTACAAAATAACGTGCCTGTAAAGGTTGCTTGTATACGTCAAATATTTCCGAGCCTAAATGTAAAGACATGGAACCATCTGACCATTTAACAAAACGAGCATTACTTTGTTTTTCGAATTCGCCATTTTGTTTCGTTACTTCTTTCCATCTAATTGTATTTTCAACTTTTAATTTCAACCTGTAAAAAAATTAATTAGATTTCAGGATTCGGGAATGGTGAAAATAAACCATTCATTAACCCACGTACCTAGCACGACCTTCTTCATCTAATGTTTCCTCTTCGTCGATTTCATCTTCGTACGTGGAAGGTTCGAAAGGTCTCGTTTCAACGGATAAAAAGTTTGGTAACTTGACAAAATGAAGATCTCTTCCCAAATCTGTTGTTATTTTAGGTATTTCAACATCGATACGAGTTTCGGGATGAGGTTCTTCGGGAATATTTTCTTTGTCTTCGTCTTTTTCATCACCGTCCATATCAATTTTTTCATCGTCGCTTTTTTCTTTTTGACTCTCTGCATCACTTTCTTCACCTTGAGACTTGTTATCTTCACTCTCGACATGTTTTTTCAATCCTTTCTTTTTTCTACCTTCTTCATCTGAGCTAATGTCTGACGCATCTCCAAATAGAGCTTCTGCATCAACTGAAAAATTTCAATATTTATTATTAATCTTTAAAACTAAATCGATAATGAATTAATAGTAATTTGTGCTGTGGGAAGTAATACTTACTGACTAAATCTTTTTCACTATCTTCACCGTCTTCCCTATCATTTTCAGGGTCTGCATTTTTTTTACCTGTGTCAGAACCACTGTCGTCACTTATAACTGCTCTCTTTCTTTTTCTAAAAAAAAAAAAAAAAAAATTTAATATAAAAATTGTAATAAATCATTGGTTCGAACATTTAACTACATAAAAATATTGAAATCAGTTTGTATGAAATCGAAAAGATTAAACATATTAAAAGTTTTTAAATTGGTACCTGGTACTGGTTTCCTTAATTTGTTCATTATCACTTCCACTGCCACTTACAGGAGATCTACTTCTTGAATGTGATTTTCTATTTTTTTCCGGAGACCCAGATCTGTCAGACTTGGGTGAATTACTTTTACTCTTTCGAGGGCTATTAGATCGACTTTTAGAAGACTTTAAAGAAACTACTTTATCTGAATGATTATCACTATCACTACCTGAATGACTTTTACGTTTTGAAGATTTAACCCTACTTTTTCTATCATTGGAAGTATGATCTTCCTCACCGATAGAATCTCTATTTTTATCATTGTTCTCTCTACCTGGAGATTCAGATTGCTCTTTCGAATGCTGAGAATCATTATCACTGACACTACCAGATCTTGAACCAGCACTACTTTGTCTTGAATTATTACTTCCTTTACTTCTTGATCTTGATTTTCTATTCTTTTCATTATCCGAATTCACAGATTGACTTCTTCTGTTATTTTTCCCAGAGTCAATACTTTTATTATCCGGTGATTCAGATCTTGATTCACCACTTTCTGAAGCTTTAGAAGGAGATGCTGAACCACTTCTTTCACCTTCTGGACTTGGAGATCTAGAAGATTTTTCATGAGCAGATCCAGGTGAATGATCAGCTTTGTCTTCCGGACTACGGGATCGACCACTATCAAACTTGGCGCTTCTCTCTGAATGAGCACCTCGTGGACTGCCAGAGGAGGCAGAATCTCTTCTTGATTTTCTACCATGACTACCAGCGTCGGAGTGCCAACTACCTGAACCTTGAGAATTGGCTGGACTTCTAGATTTTGATTTTGAACGATCACTTCTAGGACTTGATCTTCGAGTTTGATTCCCAGATTCTGCACTGCTACTCCGGCTTCCTGAAGCATTACTTTCTGCACCTTCTGAATCAGATCCCGAATTGTTAACTGAAATTCAAAAAATACTCGTTGAGTAACATATACATATAATTAAAATAAGATTTCATTAATGAATTTAAATGAAAAAACCAAAACAAACCGCTATCTTGATCTGACTCCCCTCCGTTAGCACAGTATTTACCAACCGGTGCCATGTTAATAAACTATCGGGTCAATAGAAAATTAACTGTGTTAGTTTGAATAATCTACTATTCAGACTTATCATTCTGAGAGTAAAAATAAAATGAATGGTAAGTAAATGTATTTATAAATATTATTTAATTGAATTTGAATGTAAAATAAAATAAAACCTATAAAATTTTTAAAAATTTAATAATTACAAAAATTTAATTTTTTAAATAAATGCTTACACAACATTTGTGTAGCAATACGTGATGACGCAGTGTTATAGCATATCAATGAGTTATCAATTTTTATTATTATTATTTTTTTTAAAAAATAAATCAAACCTTTTATAAAATCCTATTTAATATTTTAATTTCATAAATTTTCAGAAAGAAATCCTTACAAAAATTATTTCAATTCCTTTTTATTAGATGGAATTGAATACAAATATTTTGATTTATGCGCCTTTGGGGATGCTTATCAAAGGTTACCCTATTCGATAAGAGTTTTATTAGAGTCGGCAGTTAGGAACTGTGACAACTTTCAAGTAATTAAATAATTATCATTCACGTCTATATTTGTAATAAAGTATCTTAATTTTAATTTAACTTGATGCAAATACCTAAAATTGTAGGTAACAGAAAACGACGTAAAAAATATTTTACAATGGGAGACAAATCAAAAAGTACCTGGTGGAGTAGAAGTAGCTTTCAAACCTGCACGTGTAATTCTTCAGGATTTCACTGGAGTTCCAGCAGTGGTTGATTTTGCTGCTATGAGAGATGCTGTAAAATTATTAGGAGGAGATCCTGACAAAATAAATCCCATTTGTCCATCTGATCTTGTAATTGATCATTCAGTTCAAGTAGATTTTGTTAAAACGTAATTCTTTTACATGATTGGGTGTAATAATACATGAGCAAATATTAATTTGAGAAAATATGTTATTACAGTTCTGATGCATTACAAAAAAATGAAGATTTAGAATTTGAGAGAAACAAAGAAAGATTCACATTTTTAAAATGGGGTGCAAAAGCATTTAGAAATATGTTAATCGTACCTCCAGGCTCAGGAATTGTTCATCAAGTGAATTTGGAACATTTGGCTAGATTGGTGTTCAATGTTGATAATTTATTATATCCTGATTCAGTTGTCGGCACTGATTCTCACACAACAATGATTAATGGTAGTTCATCTTTTATATAACCTATTAAAACTAACATTTCGATAAAAAAAAAAATTATAATGTTTTGACTCTTATAGGGCTAGGAGTAGTAGGATGGGGAGTAGGAGGTATTGAAGCAGAAGCTGTAATGTTGGGCCAATCAATATCTATGCTTTTGCCAGAAGTGGTTGGGTACAAAATTACTGGAACTCTCGGGCCATATGTTACATCAACAGATCTGGTTTTAACTATAACAAAGGTTAACAGAAAAATTTATTAAACTTTTGTTTTATTACCGTTTTTGATGTTAATTCTTTACTCAATAATTATAGCATCTCAGGCAATTGGGAGTTGTTGGAAAGTTTGTTGAATTTTTCGGTCCTGGTGTATCTGCACTGAGCATCGCTGATAGGGCAACCATAAGCAACATGTGTCCCGAATATGGAGCAACAGTTGGTTTTTTCCCTGTTGACCAAGAGAGTTTAGATTACTTAAAAAAAACAAGTAATGTGAAGTTTAGTTTTACAAAATTTAATATTTTAAATACTTTTACTTCCAAATTACGCATTCATTATAGATAGACCCGTAAGCAAAATCAAAGTCATGGAGCATTATCTTAAAACGACTAAAATGCTTAGAGATTATGCTGACTCTACGCAAGACCCTGTTTACAGTCAGGTCATAGAACTTGACCTAGGAACAGTTGTAAGTTCAGTTAGTGGTCCTAAGAGACCACATGACCGTGTATCTGTCAGCGAAATGAAAACAGACTTTTTGAACTGTCTCACAAATAAGGTAAGTAGTAGTTTATCTAAAAAATTGAAGAAGAATGAATACAAAAATTCTTATTATAAGTAATAAATTATAATTAGGTGGGATTCAAAGGTTTTGGATTGAACGCCGAACAAACAAAGGCTATGTGTTCGTTTAATTACGAAGGTAAAGATTATATTCTCAAACATGGATCTGTTGTGATTGCTGCTATCACCAGTTGTACAAACACAAGTAACCCGAGTGTCATGTTAGGAGCTGGTATGAAGTCAATGTATACATAATTTGAATTTTTGAAAGTCTTTAGATAATAACCCTCAGGATATTGCAGGATTGTTAGCAAAAAAAGCTGTTCAAGCAGGCCTTACGACCTTACCTTACATAAAAACGTCTCTTTCGCCTGGTTCAGGGGTTGTAACGTACTATCTGAAAGAAAGTGGCGTCGTACCATACCTCGAGCAATTAGGATTTTCAGTTGTGGGATATGGATGCATGACTTGTATTGGTAATTCTGGACCACTTCCACCATCTGTTGTCGAAGCTATTGAAAAAGTAGGTTTAACTAAAATTTAATCATGTATTAATCATTCCAAACTTTAATGGACAATATTGTATACGTTAAATCAGGCGGATTTGGTTTGTTGTGGCGTTCTTTCTGGAAATCGTAATTTCGAGGGTAGAATTCACCCCAACACAAGAGCTAACTACTTGGCATCTCCTTTATTAGTAATAGCTTACACGATTGCCGGAAGAGTGGATATCGATTTCGAAACCGAACCTCTTGGAATGACTCCCGATGGCAAAGAAATATACCTTCGAGACATTTGGCCTACCAGGTAAATATTTGTTCCATAAAGTATCAAAAGAAGATATCTAATAAACGACTGCTAAACCATTTGTTTTATAAAACTTTAGAGCAGAAATCCAAGAAGTGGAAAAAAAACATGTAATTCCTGTTATGTTTGAAGAAGTATACGGAAAAATACAAAATGGCTCTCTCTCGTGGCAAAGCATTCAAGCACCTCCCTCCAAATTATACCCATGGAATGAAACTTCAACTTATATCAAAAAACCACCATTTTTCGATGGAATGACTAGAGTAAGGAAAAGAGCAATAATACTTTGCATTTATTATTAGTACTAGTCTCTTACCCTCGCTCTAAATAAATCAATTATAAAAGAAAGTATGTCAGTTTAACAAAAAAACCTTGCCGGAAGACATTAACATAATTAATCAGGGCACAGGATTAATAACAAATATTTGTTTGAACAATACTACTTATATTCGTAAGTTTATTAAAAATGAAACCGGAAATCATAAATAGTAACTTATTTGTTTAATTAAGGCACTACCTGGAGTGAAATCAGTCAAAAATGCCAGAGTTTTACTAAACTTGGGAGATTCGGTAACAACTGATCATATATCTCCAGCCGGAAGTATTGCGAGAAACAGTCCAGCAGCTCGGTTTTTAGCATCAAAGGGGTAAATTTTAATTAATAGTCCAGAATTTATTTAATATTAATACTAAACATAATATTGATACTAGGTTAATGCCGAGAGACTTCAACTCGTACGGATCGAGAAGAGGAAATGACGCAGTAATGGCACGTGGTACTTTCGCTAACATCCGGCTTGTTAATAAATTCATGAATCAACCAGGGCCGAAAACAATTCACATCCCAACAGGAGAAGAGGTATGGAGGAAAATTGTATGTGATATTGTAAATTTTCTTTTCTAACTAAATTTAATTACAGATGGATGTCTTCGACGCTGCCGAACGGTACAAAATGGAAAATACTCCCTTAATCATTCTCGCCGGTAAAGATTACGGATCGGGATCGTCCAGAGACTGGGCTGCAAAAGGACCGTACTTATTGGTAAACAACCTGAAATTAAAAAAAAAAAGAATAATTAATTAACGGTTAAATACCAAAATGGTGGTTTCTTTTTACAGGGCATAAAAGCAGTGATTGCAGAAACTTACGAAAGGATTCACAGATCTAACCTGGTTGGAATGGGAATAATACCCCTACAATATTTGGAGGGCCAAGATGCTGAAAAATTGAAACTCACCGGAAAGGAAACTTATACGATTGACATACCAGACGATGTCAAACCGTTGCAAAAAATTACAGTGAATGTGAGCATATTTCCGTAATAAAAATAAAATGGCGACTTTTTATTTATTTAATTAAATTAATTTTTATCTTGCAGCTGAACGACGGAAGAAGCTTCGATACAAGATTGAGATTAGATACAGAAGTAGAATTAACTTACTATAAAAATGGTGGAATTTTAAATTACATGATTAGAAAAATGTTGGATTAGGTGTATGCTTTTTATTGTTAAAGAATCTTTGGGATAATGGGAAATATAATTATATATATATTTAAATAAATTTGTTGTTGTGTTTTATTCCTGTCGTTACGTCTCCGTCCATTCTGCTTTGCTGACCTAGCTTTATGAAGACTGAATATTACTCCGCAAAGCTAGGTAACCAAAGAAGAAGAGATGAGAAAACCTTTCTTAAAAATGTTTTTCCACGATGATTGTTTCCCAATCAAACGGATGAATCTTACCCGGTGAGGTTATTTAATATAATCATCCTCATACCAAGTTGGATTCACCCGTCATATTGGGACCAAATTTTTCCATAAACTTAAAAAAGAGGATGTCAATTATCTTAGGGAGTAACACCACCCAGTGATGAGAATAAAATTTTATCACCACAGAGCAGGTTACAGCCTAAGATTGATTAACTAACAATATATACAATTGTTTTGACGTTGAATAATGAAGGCATAGAAACAAAGTGTCGAAGGTAACTGTGGCTGTGATACGATTTTTGTGGACATACCACAGTCATAGTTCCTGAACCCTTTCTTCTTGATAATAATAATATTAATAAAAAATTCCATGTGAAGATTCGTCTGACCCATTCTGCTTTGCTGACCTAGCTTTATGGGTTCTCAAATATGTCCGCAAAACTAGGTAACCAAAGAAGAAGAGACCAGACATCATTTCCATGAAGATCCATCCATGCATCAATCCATCCGTTGGTGTATACTGTCGTAGAAACATACCCCCTGGCCAAAGTCGAGTGTTCGATCTAGTCACGATTAAAAATACGTGCCTAGGTCGACACCCAACGTTCACCAAGTGCCGAAACCGTTGATTGTATTGATCAGGATGGATGAATCTTACCCGGTGAGGTTTTTAACATCCCCAAAGCCGGTCAAGATTCAACAATCCAAATCAACATTTTACTCTGTACTCCTTGAAAGTCGAGTTGATTCTGCCTTACCATAATTTTTTCACCACTATTTATATGCAAATTTAACAAAGAAGTAAAAAAAAAAAAAAAAGGTTTGCAAATAATAATAACGAACGAAAAGGTTCTTCTTGGTCAAACCTACTCAATTCAGGTAGCCGCCAAAATGGCGAACCCCCTTCAAAGGTCATTGCTTTCACTCTCAGGTTTGCAACCACTTAGTCATACATTTTTACCCTTACTCACCCTTATCCTATTTAACTTGAATAACTGTAAAATTTTTATTTGCTAAATAACAATTTAATTTAAACCTGTGTACCACAAAATTTTCCAGCAGACATCAACACCAACAACAACAATATAAGATATTTGAGATATTTAGACTAAAAATCATAAATTGTCGTTTGTTTTGTTGTTTAATAAAAATCTTAGACGTTATAACAAATTGTTTTGTCGACGACATGATGACTTTTCATAAACATAAATGGGGAGGTGAGGGGGGGGTAACATCATTACCAGACGAATATTGCAACTTAATATTTATTTATTTCTAATTAAATATTATATATTTTTTTCGTTTCATTTTAACCCAAAAATATTTTTAAAAAAAGACAATCATAGAGAGAGAGAGAGAGAGAGAGAGAGAGAGAGAGAATCAGAATTTAAATATTTAAAATAATTCGAAACGTTTAAATATAAACAAACAAATTATTTTATTTAATATGTTGAAATGATATTGAAAAAAATACTTAAAACTTTATAACAAACGATTAAAAATTGGGGAGAAAAAAAAGTTTTCGTACGACAAAAAAAAAAAAAAAAGGATTCGATTTGAACAAAAAAAAGAAAAATTTTTTTCCATTTTCAATTTTTTTTTTTTTTTTTTACGAAACCAATAAATATTTTTTTTTTTTTTTTAACCGCCCACGGGAGTAAAACTTTTTTGTTATTTTATATATATATATATTTTGTTCATTCGATTCGAAAGCTTAGAATTTTTTATTTATACGTGATACAAAACCGTTAAATTTGTATTCCAGAACTTTTTTTTTTATTATCAAGGGTTTAAATACACAAACATCTCCCTCCTCCCCCCAAAAAAAAAAAAATAAAAACTTTCCTCCATATTGTATTTCATTTTATTTTTTTTTTTCGAAATTTTAATTTATCCGGAAAATATCATTTTCTCACCCGAATTCGATTTTCACAAAAACATTTTTTTTCACATTTTCGAACGAATTAAATTATATTTACGTTAAAAATTCCATCATAAATTCCATCGATTAATCGAAATAATCGATTTTTTGTTTTCACCCTCTATGAAATTCGTTACCGTTAACTAAAATTTACGCGCACTTTTACATAACGTCCGTTGTTGTTGTTGTTATTAAAATAATCGCGTAAATATATATTTATTATATTTTTTAATTTTACACGTTTTTTTTTTTTTTAAAACGGACGTTGAAATGTTGTCGTTGTTTGTTTGTTTGTTTGTTTGACTAAGAGTTAATATTGAACGCAGTAGTTTTAAAATTTTATAATACGAATCCAGGTGATAAATAAATTGAAACCATATTGATATGAATGTGGTGTCTTTGATACGGTCATATGATACCAAAAACAAATTAAATTGATAATTTGTTTAAATAATTGTTCCAGGTAATAACAATTAACGGAGTATTTTATTTGTTTAACTATTTTTCATTCCTTGTTACAAAAAGGCTAAGAAATGGATTCGAATTTTTTTTATGGTAGGGTTTTTTATTATTGAGGGTGGTAGTTTTAATGTCAGGAATTTTTTTTTTTTTTTTTTAAGGTATAAAATTTTGAAATATAATTATTGCAAACATTTTGGAAAAATTATTTGCATTAAATTTTTTTTCCTTTTTACAGGTCTAAGACTTGCCGGGGTTGTAAATAATCTGTCTGACAAACACGAGTAATAAATTTAAAAATTTGAATTTTTCCTTTGGGTGGAAAAAAGAAAATTCCGTCAAAGGAGAATTCGCCGAAAAAGATTTTTACTTTAAAAAAAAAACAAAAAAAAACGTCGTAAATGTTTTTTATTATTATTATTATTATTATTAAAGGAAACCTTTTTTTTCCAAGGACGGTAAAAGTTGGTTCTTATTGTCAAATCGGATAAAAATAGCTTTACACCGGGGGGAGGGGGAGAATAAATAATGATAATATTATAAAAAAAAAATTTGGTTTGATGATGGTAGCAGACGATGATGGTACACAAAATATTGGTATTGTTGGTGGATTTTATTATCCAAGGAAAAAATATCTTGGAAAATATCTCCACCTTAAATGAGGAAAATGAATGGGAAGCCTGATTTTGATTTACATAAAACATAAGAAAAGTCAGTTAAGAAATTGGTTAGCTGTCTGTAGAAAGGTTTTAAGGAGAAAAAAAGGGAAAAAGACATTTTAAGGAATAAAACAAAAAGGAGTTAGTCACTCATCGATTTGTAGGGGAGGTAATGGAATAAAATATTTAAAAAAATGTTGAAATGTTTAAAGAATTTGAAAAATTAATCATAGAGTGTTAGAACATTCCAAAAATTTCATCTTGTTTGGTGCATTATGTTACATTACAATAACTAAACAACAAATTTAAAAGGAATTGTTAACAAAGAAAAGGGAAAAATTCAGTCAAAGGAAAATCATATGGAAAAACCACCGTTCGGTGGAGTGAATATTTTATTTTATTTTGTTAAATCAAAAAAATTCTGGAATGAAAGCAGTAAAACATTCTATCACATAATAATAATAATTAATTTTTTTTTCTAATCAACATAATTTATTTCCCTGTAGAACATTCTACTCCATCCACAAATTATTTAATAAATTTTTTTTTTTTTTTTTTTTGGTTTTTTATTCAAATAATTATTTACCCGAATTATTTTTATTCTGAGTCATAATCACGTGACTATGGTAAACATCTTTCAGGTAAAATTTAATTTACAAAAGAATACTTAAAATAATAATAATAACAATTAATAGGATAAAGTGAGAATGACCTCAACTAACCCCCCCCCCCAAAAAAAAAAAAAAAACATTTGTGATGTTAATAGGTATTTTTAATATATAAATTATTACATAACGATATTATTATTATTGTTATATTATTAAATATTTATTTTTAAACGAAAATTCTTCCTCGTTATCAATCAAATTCATTTCATTTGGGTAAATTTTTCATTCGTTCTTGAGCTCTTTTTAAATCTGAAATCATTTAATTACTATTATTATTATTATTATTATTATTATTATTATTATTATTATTATTATTATTATTATTATTATTATTATTAAACTCGACGCCATTATGAAAAAAATATATAATGATAATCGTAATTAACAACGAATAAAACGAAAAAAAATTCATACAAAATTATTACCGTTTATAAGTAAAGCTAACTGTTCGGCAGACATTTTGATGACGTCAGAATTAACGACGTTTTCGATTTTATCGTTTATTTTAATATCGAGTTCGATTTCTCGTTTTTCAACATTTGAAATATCGCAATTGACATCTTCTAAAACGCTCGCTGAAACGTAAATTAATTAATAAATTAATATTATAAACGATTTCGATAGATTTAAAATGAAAAATTAAAAAAAAAAAAAAACAAAATACTTCTAAGAGATTTTTTAGAAAGGATTTCCGTTAGATTATTATTATTTTCGTTATAAACTTTTCCTAATGCTGTAGCGTGTTCTTTGGGTAATCCCAATTGTTGTAATTCGTTATTTAAAACATCTTCTTCTATTCCGTATCTAGCAGAAGACGTGAATATTTGAGATATGGCAGCAACGCAACCTTTCATATCATCTTCGTCTAACAACAACAACAACAACAACAACAAAAAAATCAAATTTTCGAACCTTAACGTTTCCGTTAAATTTTCATTTTGGAAAATTTCATTCACCTAATTTAGCATCAGAAACTAATTTCGTTGCTTTTTCTTCCTGAAAACAAACAAACAACAAACAAAAGAAAAAAGAAAATCGTTAAAAAAATAACAATGACGTCCATTTTTTTTAAAAATAAGACTGATGACGTAGGTTTTAATTGAACGGTTCTAACGTTTCCATTTTTTCCTTTTTTAACGGCAAAAATGAAAATTACGTGGATTATTTATTTATTTATTAATTTTTAATAACCAATTATTTACAAAATATATATAATAATAATAATAATAATAATAATAATAATAATAATAATAATAAATATGTTCGTTTTTTTAGATATCGTCTAACGTTCGTTTATGAATAAGAAAAAAAAGAAAACGTCAATCTTTCTTCTTTTCAATCATTATTATTATTATTACCATTATTATTATTAACATTATTATTATTATTAAACAATAATAAACAGATAATATTACGAAAAATATAAAGAAAGGAAAAACTTACGTTAAATTCGTCTCCTGTTAAAAATTTCAAAACGATTTGTCCCAACATTTTTACTTTTATAGAACTCTGAAATCATTGAAAATGATAATAAGTAATTTTCGGGGGGAGGGGAGAAATGAAGGAAAGTATCTATGATAAATGTTGTTGTACCATTTTAGATAAAGTGTTAATTTCTGCCAGAACCCAATCCGGACAATCTAAATCTCCACAAAATCTGAATCTCTGTAGGAGAAAAAATAAGATGTCAGGTTTGTACGGAAAACAAACAATATTAAAACGATACCTTATTAACAAAAACCTGAATTAATTATTAAACTCACCATTTTGAAATATTACTTAGAACATGGCAACCTGAAATCAAAGAAACAAACAAAAGAAAATATAAAAGATTTTCCTATTCGAAAAAAAAAATGTCTGAACGTTTTTTCTGGAGATGTAAAAGTGTAATGATGGAATTACAAGACTACTCTAATCCTTTCAAAAGTACTATTATTATTATTATTACTGTTTTCCCAAATGGCTGAACAAAATAAAATTTTTTTTGTTATGATATTAAAACTCATTATCCACACACACACACACACACACACCAACACAGAGAGAAAAAAAAGTAAAGTAAATTTATTTTTTAAAATTATATTTACCTCCTTTTTTCCTTTTCCCCCCGACCCCCCTCGCTCCCGCCCTCCCCTTCCCACGACCAAGAAAAAAGAAAATGAAAAAAGGAAAAAAAATTAAGTAAGTGAAAACCTTGAGGGTAAAAATAAAACAACCATTTTCCCTTTGGAAAAACCAACCTGTAAAAAAAACAACATACTTCAAACAAAAGAGAGAGAGAGAGAGAGAGAGAGAGTGTGTGTGTGTGTGTGTGTGTGAGAGAGAGAGAAAATCTTTTTTTCCAGTAGTTTTAAACCAACAAACAAAAAAAATAAATAAATAACTAAATTAAAATCCTTAAAACAAAAAAAAAAAAAATGTTTTAAAAACCCAACTCGAGTATTAATGGATTTCAAAAAACGTTTAAGCATCGGCGAGTCAAGATCATAAAAAGTAGATAGTTATTGACACGATAAAAAATATATCGAACGAAAAAAGTATTATCGTTAACGAATTAAAAAAATGATTCTGTTTTGATTTTATCATCATTATTATCATCATCATCATCAACATTTTTTAAACGAAAGAAATCGTCGAAAAAACAAGTATTCAAACGCAGGTAGGTAATTATTTAAATTTTTTTTCATTAAAATCTAGTGCCACGTCAAATCGAATTTTAACAATATATTATTGATATGTTTTTTCGTAGATTTCGTTGATAAACAAGAAGAGGAAAATGTTATCGACACACGTGGCAAAAATAATATTATTGATAGTTTTAATGATACCTAAATTAAAAACACGCGCGGAAATTTTCTTATCACCGCCGGAAAAATTAAAAGATGGAAATAAAATAATAATTGATAAGAAACGTGATAATTTCGGAGTACCTTTAGAAATGCCATTCGATCCGAAATTTTGGCCTGCAAGAGGAAGACGTAATAATGACGTCACTAACAACAATCATCATAGAGATGATAAAAATTGCATTTTTATTTACGATGACGCTATGACGTCACGTCACGATTTTTCAAAACGTTCTCCGTTCGTCGATTTTTCCATCGTTTGCGACGATAAGAAAATTAACGATTTTAAAATAAAATTCGATGACGTCGAATCGAATGGACAAAATGATTTTTTCGATAAATATCCTCCTCCGATTTTTAACGGAAATTGTCCGGTAAACGTCATCAAACAAATTTTATCGCGTTATCTTAAAGAATTGTTGTTGATGAAATTAAACGAAAGTAAAAATTCTGAGATGTCACGGACGTCATCGTCGTTGACGTCATCGACGACCGATGACGACGTTAAAGATGTCGCGAAAAAAAAATATGTTATCTATCTCGATTTACCGGAATTTATGAAAAATTTATTTGATAAACCGGATAATAATGAAAAAGAAAAGAAACAAGATGTTTTCTGGGCCGCGAGAGGAAAAAAATCATCCTCCATGTAAAATTCAATAATAATAATAATAATATTTGTATCCTTCCCGTACCTCCCCACCTCCCCAAAAAAAAAAGAAAATGTTAATTGAAAAAATAAAAAGTTAAAATAATAATAAAATTTAATATAACGACTTTTTTTTTTTTTTTTTACGTTAACGAATCCTATTCATTCGCCATATTTGTTAACAATCGACAAGAGGACGCGATGACGTAGTGCGGACGTCATGACGTAGAACGGGCGCCATTTTGTTTAAAATATCCTTTTTATACACATAAACGACATTTTCGCCAACGGATTTTTTTTATTACGTGGAAAATGATAAGAAGAAAAGTGGAAAAATTTATTTTTCCAGGAAGAAATTACCGACAGCGACAGCAACGACAACAACAAATTAATTTTCTTATCTGGAAATTGTTTATTAATAAATAAATAAAAAAAATTTTTTTTTTTTCTTTTTGACAAATCGTCCATGTACAAAATTAAAAATGTTAAGAAAAGATGGAGGATCCAAAAATTGATAACGATGATGGTCTAATGACACAATGAATTTTCTTTAGTATTAAGTAGGAGGAAAATAAGGGAAAGTAAAAGAGGAAGAAGATAAGAAGAATAAAAGTGGTAGGTAGGATGGAAGAAGGCAGAATCACCACCACCACCACCGCCACCGCCGCCATCACCACCCATTGCTAAAAATAAAGGGATTCCCTATTGAAAAAAAAAAAGTATTAAATGCGCCGGATTGAAAAAAAACTCCTGAAAAGATAAGATAGATGTTATCTATTCAATACGTTGAAAGCTTTTTCATCATTTTCTCATCCGCGTTCGGTTTTTAAACGTTCAACCGTTCGCAAATTAAAACATATAAACTAAGAAAGTAAGTAAGAAAGAAATAAGAAAAGAAAAGAAAAGAAAAAAAAAATTTTCTCTTGTATTTTTTTTTTTTGCTAGTTTTTATCCAACATCATCATCATCATCTATTCTTCTTCTTCTTCTTTTACCTTTTTTTATTTTCTTTCCCGGTAACGCGTTTATCCGTTAATTAATCGAATCTAACGTGTCGAAGAAGTAACTTTAAATATTTTACGTACTTCGTTCGTTCAATAATAATAATTATTATTATTACAACTACTATTTCCGGTTCCTGTTTTTTTGTTTAAAAAAAAAATAATTTTAAGGTGAGTTTGTTTTGTCACGACGACATATCATAATTTGTAAAAAAAATTTTTTTTTTTTGTTAAAACCGTTTTTTTGTTGGAAAATTTTTTTAAAAAAAAAAACCGTTACGATTTTAACAAAAAAAAACTAATAATAATAATAATAATAATAATTTTTTTAACGGAATTTTTTGATTCTTTTTTTGTTTGTTTGATTGTTTGTCATTGTGGTTGTTGTTGTTGTCTTTCTGTTTTTCTTGGTTAGCATTTTTAAAAAAAATTTATTTTAATAACGTTACTCATACCTATTATTATTATTATTATTATCCATTTTTTCTTATTGTATTTATTATTATCATCATCGTCATTATTATTATATTAATAGAATTTTTATAAAATTTTTAAAATTTTTTGTTTTTTACATTTTTACCGTTTGAGAAAAGAAAAAATTTTTTTTACCTTTTTTTATTATTATTATTATTATTGTTGTTGTTGTTGTTATTATTATTACTACTATTATTATTATTATTATTATTATTATTATTATTATTCTTTTCATTAATTACTATTTAATAAAATTTTAACGATTTTATAATTTCCAGACTTTTTTCTTACGCAAAACGCATAATAATAATAATAATTAATTACTCCGTTTTATTCTGGTTATTAATTATGTAAATTAGTAGTAATAATAATAGTAACAATAATAATAATAATAATATTAATAATAATTTAATTTCTTTATTTAAAAAAAAAAAAACATGGCGACTTTATTTTTTTTTTAAAAAAACCGACGATTAAAAAAGTTTATATTATGTTTGTCGTTGTTTTGTTTAGTTTTTCGAGTCGAACGTTTGTTTTCCGAACGGATTTTCACGTTCGATAATAATAATTATTAATTTTAATTATTGAAAATAATTATTAAAAAAATCACGTTCGAATAATTTTCCAAAGAAAAAAAAATTTCTTATATACCCGTTTAAGCCTTCCATTGTTTTCTTTTCTTTTTGTTTAAAACAATTTCAAAAACAACAAAAAAAAAGGAAAATTTTTTAAATATATACCTGAAATTCGAAACTAATAATAATAATAATAATAATAATAAGTTTATCGACATCTTTAATAAAAAAATTATTTTTAGAAAAAAAAAAAAAAAAAAATTCAGGTATAAAAAGTAAAAAAAGCTTTTTCCCATTTTTTTTTTTCAATTTCGAACAACGAAACCAATAAAACATTCGGAATAAAAAATTAATATTTATTATGTCAAAGGTCAAAAAAAGGTTATAATTAATAATAATAATAATAATAATAATAATAATAATAATAATAATTTTGATTTTAGAAAAATGAAAGAACCGGCGACGATATTCGGATATCAATCATTTATTCTTTTGGGAATTTTATCAACGGCATCGACAACGAGCAATGATAATTTAATCATTTGCGGATCCGATTATACGTCTTCTGCTCCTAATACAAGCATAAAGGTTTTAATAATAATAATAATAATAATAATAATAAAAACAAATAATTTTTTTAACCGTGGGTAATAAATTTTTATTATTTTTCCAGGGCGAACGTTCAAATTCGTACGATTCGTTACCCTGTAGAGTTTGGAACGAATTACAAGAGAAAAACAACAATAAAAATGTCGGATTTAATAATTATTCGAATAAAAATGACAAATCCGTCGTTAATTACGAGAAAAATGACAAAATTAAAAAATTAGTCGTGCACGTACCCGTTTCGCAAAACGGCGACAAATATACCGGCAACGACAATCGGGGGGGATATTTGACGTACGATAGGAAAAATTTAATAGCGGAAGGTTTTAAAAGAGGACCGGGTTTTAGGAGTTGGGGTGGTAAAAGAGATTTTCCCGGCCTTTTCCCGACGGACGAAGGGGAAAATTTTAAAAATGAGGAAGGGATGAAAAAAAAACGTACGAGATTCACATCGTGGGGTGGTAAGAGAAATTATCAAAATTTCATGATTAACGATTTCGAACATTTCCAATACGACGACGATAACTATGACGTGAAGGA
>NW_002987791.1:49052-52303 GCF_000006295.1 Pediculus humanus corporis
CGAAGACGGTTGCAAAGACGATTTAAATAATCGCCCGAGTGAAAATAGTAATAATAATAATAATAATTTGAACGATGAATATTCTCGATGACCACTTTGATATTATCTTTTTAATTATTGGTATAAAAAGTTTAATAAAAATTTTAATTAAATAAATGTTAAACCTATTATAAATGAGAGAAAAAAAATATCTTTAAAACATTTTTCCAACAAGAAATAAATAAATAAATAAATATTATTATTATTATTAATGCATAAATTTTGAATTTAATTGTTTCAGTTTTAAATATTAAAAAAAAAGTTTAAAGAATTTGATTTTTTTTTTAATTTCACATTCGAATCCTCAGTTACAATAATCAGTTTTATCATTCATTCATTCATTCATTCAACCAATCAATCAATCATTTCTTTTTCCTTTTCTTGGTAAATTCCTTAACGAAGCATTTTACGAGCACACACACACACACACACACATATTTTAATACTAAATAATAATAATAATAATAATGTTAATAAAATTTTCCACAGGATTTCACAAACTTAAATAAAATTATTAAGATAAAGATTGTGGAAAATTATTTCAAGTAATCAATTATTAAAAATTAATATCGAGTTGAATTATCCATAAAATTCATAATTGAACTTTCGATTTACTTCACAATGAGTTTCACTCGATGAAAAGTTTATTCAATGAATTTTCAAAATGGGTTAAATTACCTTATTATTATAATTAAGATAATTTTTTGTTAAATTTTCAACATTAAAAAAATAAACTGCATATACCAAAAAGTTAAGTATACATTTCAGAAAAAAAAAAAAATTAATTAAAGTTGTTTCGTATGTATCGAAAGAGAATCTTTATGTGTTATCGATTCGTTCAATTTCAAAATTATTATCCTATTATTAACATGAAAGTCAATTATTTTTTTTCTTTAAAATAATTTTGAAATGGAAAAAACAATATGATATATTCTGCATTAATATCTTACAAATTTAAATTTTTTTAAAAAGAAATATACTTAAAATAATTAATTTATTAATAAATCCCTAAATAAAAAAAGGGTTTGATACTCTTTATCGAAAAAGAAATTATGATGAAAAAAATTTTCTGATTGGTTTTTAATTTTTATATAAATTAAGTAAAAATATATAAAAATATTTTTACTTATCAAATTATATAAATAAATATTTCATTTAATAATATTTAATATTATAAATATTTTCTCTTCTAATATATGTATGTGTTAAGTGACAGTTTTCAGTGATAAAGATATAACCAACTAAGGTTATCTTTTATTATTTTAATAATTAACGTGAAAAAAACGATCATTATTAAATATTATCATTAAATATTTATTTATTTTTATTAAATTATTAAAATTGTAACGATTCATCCGACAAATATATTATAAATAAATTAATAATTTACCTTGAATATTTGCGAAACGTCGATTCGACTTTGTTTATGTCGTGGTTGAAGATTATGACGTGGTTCTATCGTCGTATGATGTTACAACGCCGCCAAAATAAAAACATTTGAATTTGTTGATTATAAAATAAGAATTTTTTCAAAATTAATAACATTAATAATAAATTTTATTTTTACAAAAAAAAAAAATACATAATAAAAATAATAATAATTAAAAAAATTTTTTTTTGATTATATTTAATATAATTAATTGATTTTAAAACAAAATATTTAAAAGTTTTTAATAATTTTTTGCATGAGTTCTTTTATCCAAAAAATAACCGTTAAAATTAATATGTTTGAAATAAAACAATTGAATTTGAAATTGAAATAATGATGATTAAATACAATAAGTTTATTTATTTAAATGATTCCTTTTTTAAATTAGTACAATTTTGTAAATAGTGCGGAAAATCCCACTCCCTCCCTCCATAATTTTCTTTCTCCCAAAAAAAATGGGATGTACCATTTATAATTTTAATTTAAAAACAAAAGAAAAAGTCAAGATTAAGAACAAACCAAATCAATTGTTGTTGTTGTTGTTGTTGTTTAAACATAAACAAACAAAAACATTATGAAAAAATAAATACATGTATGTGTAAATTAGGTTTTCCTCTCCATCAAAGATAAAATAAAATATATTATATACTGATAACGTTTATCATTCATTCACATAATTTTTTTTTTTTAAAATAAATTTTAATGGTTATTGCTTAATTTAAAATTTCTTTGCTTTTTGTTAATAACAATTTAAATATAATTTTTTTTTTTTAAATAAATAAATAAATTTAAATAATTATTTACAGATTAGGCAAAACAAAACAATAATAATAATAAATCGTTTTCATGTAAGCAGAATTAAATTATTAAATTTTATTATTATTATTATTATTTATTATAAATAAATAAATAAATCGTTAACGAACATTTTTAAAAAAAAAAATTGGTTAAGATAAATATAACAACGATGTTGATATTAATTTTGAAAATTGAGAGAGAAAAAAATTATTGAAGATACATTAATTAATCTGAAAATAAATAAAAAAATATTTATTATTCAAATTAAACGATCGAAGGGTGGGGGTGGGATGGGGTTGGGGTTGGGGGTTATTATAATAAAATTGCGACAATTTTCCCTTCTTCTTCCTTTTTTTTTTTTACTTTTTTAATTGACAAAATACATTAAAAAATACTTTTCCCGTTTAAAGTGGTAGATAAAAATAATTTTTTTAAAGTCATGTTTATTAAATGAAACTTTCAAAATTATTATTATTATTATTATTATTATTATTATTATGAATATTTAATTTATTTAATTAAAATAAAATTATTTAATTAATATGTTTTGCTTCTATGTTTTAAACATTTATTATTTATTAGTCAGAATCATTTTTGTTTTTAATAAAATTTTTACAAACCATAAAATAATAATAATAATAATAATAATAATAATAATTTTAAAATATGTTTTTGTTAACAAAGAAAAGTCGTTGACTTGAAATTTTATAAAAATGTTAATAATAATAATAGTGTGTAATCCAAAAAAAAGGAAAAAAAAAAACCTTTCAAGTACATAAAGGTTAATTTTATTTCTTTTGTATGTGATTAACAATTGTTAATAATACCGTTATTTATTATCATTATTATTATTATTTTACAATAAAATCCTTTTCAAATATTATCATTATTATTGATATTTTTTTCCCCTTCCTTTTTGTTAAAATTCATAAAGATAATAGAAACAAAAAAAAAAAAAATTGAAATTTTTTTTTTAAATTCTCTC
>NW_002987791.1:52323-54918 GCF_000006295.1 Pediculus humanus corporis
AAATTATTTACATAAAATTTTATTATTAATAATAAAAAAATATTTTTAGTTAAAAGTTTTGGTTATTTAAAAAAAAAAGAAAACCTAAAAAAAAAACAAAAAAAAAACATTTAAATCTTCTTAAGGTAGCTTATTAAATATTAAAAAAAAAAATAATAATAATAATAACAAATCAGAAAAGTGGTATTAGAGAGAGAAAGAGAGAGGAAGAGAGAGAAAGGAGGGGAGGATGGAGAGGGGAAGGGGGAAATTGTTTTCCATTAAAAAAAAAATATTTCAAGAGAAAATATTAATAATTTTTTCTTCGTTTTTAAATCCAACACCCTAATGAGTTTAATTTTGATAAGTTAATTATTATTTCCACCATTTTTATTTCCCCCCCCCACTAAATTTTTAAAATTATTACGAATCGAAAAAATACGCGGGAGAGAAAAAGGGAAAGAGAGAAGAGAGGGAGAGAGAGAAACTTCAATTAATTTAAAAAATTAACGTTTCACTTAACGTTGATAATTTACAAAAAATTTAAAAAAAAAAAAAATGCCGTGAGAGAGAAAATTGTCGCAAGTTTAACAACAAAACGTCATCATCGACGACGGTTGGATTTTTATCGAATAAAATATAATATTAATAATATGATAAACTTACTCTCGTGTATTAATTTTATTTATTTACTTATTTATTATTTTATTTCAAATGAAAAAGGCTATGAAATAATTTTTTAGTTTTAACATCATCGTCGCCATTTTTCCACAAAGTTTCTCTTCTGAATCTATTTTTTAGTATTTCCACATCACCATCATCGCCATCATCATCATCATCATCGTTCATTCGATTAATATAATTAATCCTTTGTTGATATTCTTCATCTAACGGTTGTTTAACATCTGAAAAAAAAAAAAAATTTTTTTCGTCATTAAGTTGGTATCATAAATAATATTTAAATATACCATATCTCGTAAATTTTTATATAAACGCGTGTGATATAAAAAAAAAAACATTTATTATTATTATTATTTGGTAAAGAAATGCGAGAAAATTTTTTTTTTTTCTTTTATTTTGTTTTAAAACTTTTCTTTCTTTTTTTTTTTTTTTAAAACAAAAAAGCTTAAACGTAATAAAATATAAAATCCTCTTATATTATAATATTATGGAGAAACAAAAAAAAAACTTTTTCACTCTTTAATAACATGTTTTTTTTATTTATTTACATTTAAAAATAAAACTTCGCTATAAAAGTTCTTTATAAATGTTTTGAAACATTTAATTATTGATTGTTTGTAATGAGTTTTAATAATTAAAATGTTTTTCACATTATTGAGGGATTGATAAAGTCTTCTTACCATCGTCGTTTCCGTTAAAATAATTTTCCGACGATTGTTTTTTTCCTCTCATTCCAAAAAAACCTGATTGTGCTTTTTTACCTGTAAGAAAAACCGTTAAATAAAAATTTTGGTGGGAAATTTTTTTTTTTTTTTAAACGTTACGATGAGAATTCGACTAACCTTTCATACCGAAAAAACTCATTTGCGGTTCTCTTTTATCGTATTTATTATCAGTATGCCATAACATTTCAGGTACTTTTTTACCTCTCATACCTAGAAAACCCATCGTTCTTTTTAAATTCATATCAACGGATCCTTTTTTACCTCTCATACCTTGAAACGAATATGGCGAACGTTTAACGGTCACATCATCATCACCGATCATCGATTCCGAATTTTCTTTTTTAATATTTGTATATTCCGGATATTCGAATGTTAATATGTCGTCGCCATCTTCGAATAATCCGCTCGTTATTAATAATTTTTGATTCGTTGGTAAAAATCTTAAACCGAACGGATTCGGTTTCGTCCATTTTGTTTCGTACTCATCGGATTTTTTACCTCTCATACCGTGAAAAGCGAGGGGAGCTCTTTTCCCGCCAAAAAGTTCTTTGTAATTTTTTAAACTTCTTTTATCTATGACGTTTGATGACGTCACGAGGGTTCCTTTACATGGTTCGTTATAATTATCCAATATTATATCATTATTATTTTCTTTTTTCCCTCTCATTCCCGTGAAACTCATACGATTTCTTTTGTTTATATTATTTTCCTTATTGATGACGTAATTTGAATTTTCACGGTTTGATACGTAATTATTCCCTTGATGATGATGATAATCATCGGATGATGATTTATCACTATCTGTAACGGTCGTTGTTGTCGTTGTCGTCTTGGGTGATCCTTTTGAATAATTCGTTAATATCGAGGAAACGGAAATATTTGAATCTTCGATATTTCTTCTAATCGGTATAACTATTTCCGCTGATGATAAAACAAATGAAAAGGCAAAACTGAAGAGCAAAAAATTTTGAATAATTCTTGCATTCATTCTGAAATTTTATTTAAAAAAAAAAAAAAATTCTATTAACAATACAAATAAACATAAAACGCGTTTTAAAAGGTAATTTGAATCGTTTTTGTTGTTATTTATTGATATAAATAATTGAAGTTATTATTATTATTACTATTATTATTATTATTATTATTTAATAAGTGAAAATTTGAAACTTTTAACCGAAAAAAAATAAAAAATAAATGGATTTTATTATTA
>NW_002987791.1:55301-56479 GCF_000006295.1 Pediculus humanus corporis
AAAATTACAAATTTTGTTTTTTTTTTTTTTTAACGATCGTTTTTATTTATAACAACACACACGTACATATTTTTTTAAAATTTATTGTTAAGTTGGCAATAAAAATTTTGCTACAATTCAAATTTTAGTTAACTTAGTAAAAAAAAAAAAAAAAAACCCGTTAAAAAAAAAACCGTTACGTTTTGTTAACGTTTAAATCTTAATATTATTATTATTATTTATAATCTTATAAAATTTATTATTATTATTTTTTAAACGAGTACACACTTACATTAATAATTATTTATTTAAATAAATCAAACGATATGTCGCGAATAATAATAATAATAATAATAATAATGACTAGAAAATAACAATAACGTTTTGAAACAAATGAATGAAATCAAATGAACGGGAAAATAATAATAATATTGGAAAAAAAGGTTTTTATAAAAACAAAACAAAATGGCGGACATGATAATGATTATCTAATTGCGTCAGATTTATTGTAAATAAATAATTTTTTTTTCTTTTTCTTTTGTTTATAAAATGTCGTCGTGATAAATATAACAATATTTTCGAGGGGAGGTTAAGAAAAAAAAAGCTTTTTTGTGTTTTTTGTGTTTTTTTTTTATCTTTTGCATTATAATTCTAAAAACAAACAAAAAAAAAACGTGGGAATAATAAATTACGTAATTTGTTTGTTTTGTTTTTCTAATCGCACGTTTAAATAAAAATTATTATTATTATTATTATTTATTTAATTAAATATCTGTCCGTTACATGTTTTTTTTTTATAAAAATCTGTTATTTGTCACAATAAAAACAATTTTAATTTTATTTAATTGTTAATTTAACGGTTAAAAAAAGAAACAAACAAACAAACGGATATTTTACATTTTTTTTTTTTTATTTAACGCCATTTAAAATTCGTTTTTGTCATTTTTTTTTTTGCCGGAGTAAATTTTTTGTTCTAAAAATAAATAAAAAAATGCCTTTGAGGAAAATAAAGCATTTGAAGTTGAAAGCTTTGAATGGTTAAAAAAAAAAAAATTTCCACGAGTCGAGGATAAAGTTTAAATAATACGTTATTTTATGTATATATTTATTTATTTATTTACGTAAATATCCCTTCGCCCTCCGGCCCCCCGCCATCGCGCCCCCACTCCCTCTCTGTGAAACGATAGCCGCCATTTGTC
>NW_002987791.1:56718-58331 GCF_000006295.1 Pediculus humanus corporis
AAGAGAGGGAGAGAGAGAGAGAGAGAGAGAGAGAGAGAGAGAGAGAGAGAGAGAGAGAGAGAGAGAGAGAGAGAGAGAGAGAGAGAGAGAGAGAGAGAGAGAGAGAGAGAGAGAGAGAGAGAGAGAGAGAGAGAGAGAGAGAGAGAGAGAGAGAGAGAGAGAGAGAGAGAAAAATTAACTCGAGTCAAAATTTTTATGACGTGGTAGGAGTTTAAAAGTCGTGACGTCAGATAAAAATTTTCCGTTATTAATTCCAAAAAAAAAAAAAAAAAAATGTCTTCCATGTGATTTTGTTTAAACATGTTAAAATTATTTGTTTTAGATTAAATTTTTTTTTTTTTTAAACAATTGAATTGAAAATTTAAATTATTGTTAAAAATTTTTTATAAAGAAAAAAAAAATTATTATTAAGCTTTTTAAAACAAAAAACCGAAGTGGAAAATGTTTCAAAAAATGTTTCAAAACTTTTTTTTATAATTTTTTTTTTTTTACTTTGATGTTATTAAATTTAAAAACTCATTTCGATACCCTTCTTTTTTACCGCAAAAACTAATTTTTTTTTTTTAAACAATAATTTCAATACATTTTTTTTTTTAAAGTTAATATATTTTCTAATCGATATTTCTTTTATCAATTTAATTAATTTTTTTTTTTTTTTTTGAAAAAAAGAAAGCAAAACAATAAATTTCTATTTAAAAAAAGAAAAATGTCACATATCGTTTTTTTTTTTTGTTTATAAATGACAAAAACATATATTTTCATTTCCCCTTCTCTTCTCCCCCCCCTTTGTTTTATGCCCTTTTTAATTAATATTTTTTTGTTTAAATCAAAAAAATTCCATAGAGTGGGAACTAAGGTTAAAAAAAATCTCCTGCCACGTTTTTTTTTTTTTTACACCTTCGCAAAATTTTTTAACTTATTTTTTTTTTTTAAATCCATGTATATTTATGATTTTTATATCATAGATTATATAAATAATTCATACATATGTATACACGTACGCACGTATATATATATAAAAATTAGTTGATTTGAATCCATAGAATAAATAAATAAATAAAATAAAATCATAAAGCATAAAGTAAAAATATTAGCATTTTCTCCTACGTAATTACGTAAGAGAAAAGGTAGTTAAATTAACTTAATTAATATGTAAATATTAATGACCGAAACTTTTTAAATTATCATTATTATCATCATCATCATTATCATCATCATTATTATCATACTACTACTGCTGAATTATCAATCAAACAATTTATTTAAATTTTTCATAAACAAGAGAACCGGGCTGTGCTTTCTAAAATTACCGGAATTTGTTTCCTTTATTATTATTATTATTATTATTATTATTATTATTATTATTATTATTTTCTAGAAAATTCAAAAAAAAAAAAATTTGAATATTTATAAAATTTCATTTTAAAAAAAAATTTTAAATCTCTCCGCTCTCGTGTATCGAAATTAAATTTAAATTTATTCTTAAAAAATAAAATAAAATTGATTACGTCATACAAATTTTTTTTAATAATTTCATTTTTATTTAACGGTCTCGATATATATATAACGAATTGAAAATTTAATTAAATAATCCATAGAGTAACAAACAATAA
>NW_002987791.1:58367-62157 GCF_000006295.1 Pediculus humanus corporis
AGAGAGAGAGAGAGAGAGAGAGAGAGAGAGAGAATTTTAATGAATGATATGACGTAAAAGTAAAATTTAAAAAAAAAAAAAAGTTTAAATGAAACATAGGTTTTGTACGTGTTTTTCTCTCTCTCTCTCTCTCTCTATCTCTAAAGTAACAATTTTTAACGCATTTTCGACAAAATTCCCTTTTTATTGTAAAATCGTGTTTCCATTGACCCCCCCCCCCATTCTTATTTTTTATTCTATTTGTTGTCATTATCATTCTACGGGATTCGTACCATTGAAAAAAAAAAAAGGAATAAATTAAATTATTTTCAATAGTGTCGGTCAATAAAAAAAAAACGTTAATAACGTATATTCTTCCTCTTTTGTTGCATTTTATTATATAAAAAAAAAAAATTTAGTTTAGCTTTTAGTTAGAGCTTTTTTTTTTTTCAATTTATGTTGTTACATTTAGAAGATAGCAGAAGAAAAAAAAAATCAATATTTGGATTTTATGTCAGTGAGCTTAAATTTTAAAATCTAAAATTAATTCATTTATAAATTTTTTTCTATTTTAAATATTTACGAGACGTTTTCTTTTAAAATTTTATATTAAAAATTTATTAATTATTAATAATAATAATTAGAATTTAAGTGAGTGGGGGCACGTGCGTGTGCGTGAATGATTCGACGTTTAAACGTATTTTAAATTCAAACAATTAAAATAATAACAATAATTACACGTATAACGTTTTGAAATGTCATTTCAAAAAAAAGGGGGTGAAATACACAAAACTATTTTTCACTTTTAAGGTTTCCCCCTTTTCCTTCCCTCTCCCCTCCCCCCCCGTTCGTTATACGAATTAATGGAATCACATTAAAAACTTTTTAAATATTTTCCATGTATTAAAACGTTCGTTAAAACTTTTTTTTAACACGAGTGTGGAAAACTTGTATTGAAAAATAAATAAATGTTTATTTCACTCATTCGTGAATGTTTTTATTAATTTGTTTGACGTCATCAATCAAATTAATAATTTTAATTAAACTTAAAAACGTACTATTTAATGATAAAAAATTTAATGACGTACATCATAAACAACTCGCCATTAATATATTATTATTATTATTATTATTATTATTAAAAAATTTCGAAAAAAAAAAATATTAATAATAATATTATTAAAGAAAAAAATATGAAAATAGTTTTTCGTTTGATTAACGTAGTAGTAACCGACGGAAAAAGGTTTTTTTTTTTTAATAAGACTGATTTCGTATAAGTTAATAATGATAAAAAGAAAACTTCTTAGGATTCATTTAATAAATTCTATTTATATATATTTTTTTAATCACGTAAAACCGGTAAAGAAATTTTTTGTGGCAACATAACAAAGAAGAGAACGAAAAAACCCGGCCGCCATTTTGTTTTTTTTAAAAATTTGTATAATTCAAAAGGTCCGATGGGAAGTTTAAAAAAAAGTTTGGTAAGTGTTTTCCAAATAATTACACGAGTAAATCACATTATAGAAAAACAATAACGATTATTCGATAAATTTTACAATTCGTCAGACGACATTTTTTTTTTTTCGTTTCAACAGTGACGTAATTAGAAAAAATTGACGTCATCGTTTAAACTCGCGGTAAATTGAACGAAAAAAAAGAAAATTATTTTTTAACCGTTAAAAACTTTATAAAATTAAAAAAGTAACGTGGAAGAGAAAAGGCCCACCGCCCCCCACAATTTTTTATCGGAAAATCTTATGATGTTTTAAATAAAGCGTACTAAGACAAGAAGAAGTTAAAAAAAAAATGAGGGAAAATAACGAACGAAAAATTAATTTTTTTTTCTTTTCCTTTTTTTTTTCTTTATTACGCCCTTGAATTAATAAAATGAGAAAAGAAAATTTTTTTTGGATTAAATAAGAAGTTATTAAGAGCCTGGAAAACTGGTTGGGGAGGCGGGGGCGGTGGGAGGGAAGAAGAAGAAGAAGAAAAAGAAATTTAACGGGTATGAGTTATCGAAATGTACGTTTTTTTATAAAAAGTTCTGCGTTGGTTCTCATGCAGACGCCATTTTTTTTTTTTTGTTCCCACACTAAACATTAAATTAAATTGTTATTTTATATATTGTAATAACGATAACGTTTATCACGTCTATTTCCACGTTATTCTACATATATATGCTAACACGAAATTTTTGGCATAATAATATCATTTCGACGTTTATTAAATTAAATATATATATATATATAATTGACGTTTTCCATAACTATAAGAAAAAAAAATTTTTATGTAATAATAATAATAATAATAATAGTAGTAATAATAATAATAATAACAGCAAATTTTGATTTATAACCGAATAAATAAAAAAGAAATTATTTTTTGAATAAATTTTTTATATAATCATTCCATTGTCGTCACGTAAATAATTTAAAAAAATATATATATCATTATTATTATTATTATTATTATTAGGAAATATGGCGGAAATTTAAATTTCCACGACGAAAAAAATAAAAAACATTTTGGGTAATCTTGTTTCACGTTTACGAAGTAAAAACCTACAAAAGAATTTGAATAATAAGAAAAAAAGAAAAAAAAATGTCGTCGTGGAAGTAGAAATTATTAAAACCGCGAAATTTATTATGATTGTTTTCTATCACCTCTTAAAAATTCACGATTAAATATCCTTTTTTTAAAATTATTATTATTATTATTACATATGTTACGTATGTATATGACGTCATCGTTTTTTTTGTAACGATGGAAAAAATTTTCGTTTAAAAGAATTTTTGTAGTAAATTAAAATAAAATTACGAGTTGAAAACCCAAATAATTAAAAAAAAAAAAAAAAGAAAACCTTAAAATTATAAACGCTGTGAAAAATTATAATAATAATGATGATGATGATGATGATGATGATAATAATAATGACGATGATGATGTCGATGATGAAGACGTTAAATGTTTTTTTTTTTTTTTTTAATATATTTCTTTCAACTTCTATTCTATTCAATTTTTTTTGGTTAACATTATGACGTCAGAGTTTCTTTTTTTTTGTTAAACATTATGACGTCACAGTTTTTTTTAAAACGATAATTATATTTTCCTTAAGTTTTTCTTTTTTTTTTTTTTTTTTAAATATGGAAAATGAAACAATTTTCAGTTAAAACCTGTCGAAAATTATAATAAAAATTAACGAGTTTTTCTTTCATTTTCTTTTTTTTTTTTTACATTCAAATATTTTATTCCAACGAATTTATTTTATTATTATTATTATTGTAAAATTTAAGAAGAAAACATATGTAATATATTGAATAATAATAATGAACAAAATTAAAAAAAAAAGAAAACTTTTTCTTCTTCTTCTTATTCTTTTACCTTATATTTATCCCCCCCCCCCAAAAAAAAAAAAACTTTTAGAAAAAGATTTTAATATAATTATTTTTAACATTTACTTATTTTTTTTAAATATAATATAATTTATTTATATGTAATATATTATATTAAAAAAAAGGTTAACTTGTTTCTATATATAAGTTCAAGCACTTTAAATTTTTTTAGTTACGCGAAAAGGGTAAAAAAAAAAAAAATTATGTATGAAAAAGAAGAAGAAAATTTTTAAAAAAAATTAATTTTTCACATATTATTATTTCTTTTTCAATTTCCTCTACTGTAGGAAAAGCAGAAAAAAGAAAAGAAGAAAATCCGACATATTTATAAATTTTTATATGAGTAGAACAATGTGGGAAAAAAAAAAAAAAAATTTTTAACAGAGTAAAAATTATATATATATCGCAGTCATTTTTTT
>NW_002987791.1:62617-63213 GCF_000006295.1 Pediculus humanus corporis
AAAAAGTTATACTACTACTACGAAATGATTTTAACGGTTTTTATCCATTAAAACATCTTTTACTTTATAAAAGTATTAAAATAAAAACTTACGTAGGTGGGCTATTAAAAAAAAAACTTATTCAATACTATATCGAAACCATTAATTAATAAAATTAAAATATATATATATATATATAAATTTGAAACGACTTACTCTTTTTATGTATAAAGTAAAAAAACCGTTAAAAATCTTTTTCCCATCATTTTAAATGGAGTAAATGACGAATTAATAATGATCGACGTTTAAAAAAAAAATTAATTAATTATTATTACGTTTTCAACGATAATTATTTTAAATCGAAATCAAAAAATAAAAAACCGTTTTTTTTTTGAAAATAAAATTTCGAACGCGTTCGAAAACAAACGTTTTAAATAAATAATAACGAATGAATGAACGTGATTGGTTGATTTTTTTTTCCTCTTTGTATAATCGAGGGAATTTTGTCGACGATTCGACAATCACTCTTCCGATTACGTATTTAACTATTTTAATCGACGTACGTTGTTGTGACGTAATCAAAAATAAATAAACAAAGGATTACAATTATTCTTTTT
>NW_002987791.1:63233-115261 GCF_000006295.1 Pediculus humanus corporis
TTTCAATTTTTATAAACAAAAGACTGGCGACGAACTCGAATTGTTCTTCTTTAGAAGCGAAGCTTCTAAAGACTCCTTCTTTTATTTTATTTGCAAGTGTTTGCTAGTTCCCATTGTTGCTCGTTCGAAACAGTTGACTGACGAAAGACCAAAGTAATATAGGCAAGCTACACCGCTTGGCGTCGGTTCATTTGATTTTTAGTCTAGCTGTAATAAGTTCTTGTTTATTAATATTAGTTTTGTGATAGTTTTAAGTGCTTGTTCATTACTTACAAAAATAAAGAACGAACCGAATATAACAATACATAATAATAATAATAATAATAAATGTTTTCGCTTTTCCATCGTGCCTCCACACCAAAAATCCGAGAGTAAAAATATAATAATAATAATAATAATAAAAGGAAATAAAATCTAAAAATGTATGCGAATATATATAACTCGATATACAATCATTCTATTCGACAAACAAACAAACAACAAACAAAAAAAAAACACTTAAAACATCTTAGGTCGTAACATGATATCACACTCACTCACTCACTCACATAATAATAATAATAATAATAATTTTTCCAAAATTTTCCAAAAAAAAAAAAAAAAAATTTTCTAACACAATTTGTTATCTCAAGTGTAAGAACGGAAAATTACAAGTATTATTATTATTATTATTATTGGAAAATCAAGTAATGCAATAATAGAATGTGAATGTTAATTAATTGATTATATGTCTCACAAGTTTTCCGCGTCCGTCCATTTTGTTTTAAAAAACTTTTACGTAAAAGAAAATTCGTTTTAATTTCACGGTTAAAAGTTTTTCCATCCATTTTTTTTTTTTAAATTTAAATTATCATTTTATTTTATGCACTGATAACAACAACAACAACAAATCTATTAAATAACTTTCTTTTTTTTTTTAAATTTTATAACAATAAAATTAAATTAAAACAACAATTTTTTTGGGGGGTGGAGAGAGAGAGAGAGAGGCGGAAGGGGAGAGGGGTACAAACGTTATCTCTGCGGTTTTATATATTCTTATCAATTCGTATGATTTAACGCCCTTAAATTTTTACCATATGCTAAACATTAACTGGTGGCGAAATCGTTTTCAAAAAAATTCGTTTGTCGTTTGTTTGTTTGTTTGTTTGTTAATTAAAAAATAAAACAAATTGATAAATTTATAATTTTTTTTTTTTATTATTCGTAAACGGACATAATGAGACCAAAAAAAAAAAAAAAATTACGTGGAAGGAGAAAGTCAAAAAAAAAAAAATGATAACGTGGAAGGAGAAGGCCGAAAAAATGTTTTTCATAGTAATTAATCAAATTAATTTTTTTTTCCGAGAGAAAGAATTATGTAAATATAATAATAATAATAACAACATGGAGTTTATCGTGTAGTCTTCTGACACGAAAAATTACTTAAACTAATCGTTTATTATTAACTCTACGTAAAAAAAATAATAATAATGATAATAATATTTGTTTTTCACGATACGACCGAAAATTTTTTATTACTTTCAATGTGTGTGTGTGTGTGTGTGTGTATTAAAAAAAAAACGTCATTTGTAATTTAGAGTTCAAAGGTTAAAACGTAATAAAATAATAATAATAATAATTTAAATTTGTTTTTTTTTCTCCCCCCCTCTCTCTCCCTCCCTCTTTTATTATTATTATTATTATTATTTAATAGTTAATAATTTAATTTTAAAACAACTCGAAAAATTTTTAACGACGAAACGAATGATGATAATAATGATAATAATAATGATGATGATTTTATTTCTTACTTTTTTTTCTCTCTAACCGTCAGGTGTAAAAATGAATTTTTATTTATTAGACCGGAAGTTGATGAAATTTTTTTTTGCAAAAAGTGAACCGTAAAATAGGAAAAGAAGGGAAAATTGTCTGGAAAATGGATAAATTAAAAGACGAAGAAAAAATTTGTCGTTTTTGTCCGTGTTTTATAATAAACAAGAATTAAAAAAACCGAAATTAAAATGTCGGAAGAAGAAGACAAAGATGAAGATGAAGCAGAAGAAAAATAAAATAAATAAGAATTAATTTTAAAGATTTTAAAACCTTCTAGAAAAAATAAGAAAAAAAGGAACGGAAATAAAATTTATTATTATTTAATAATAATAATAATAATAATAGAAAGAAAAAATTTTCCTTTTTTTAGAAAACCATTCTATTATTATTATTATTATTATTATTTATGTATAATAAATAAAATGGCGGATTTTTTTCCATAAGTAAAAACACAAAAGAAAGAGAAAGAAATTTTCTTTTTTGCAAATTTATAAAAAAAAAAATACCCGAAAAAATTTAAATTTAAATTTTTTTTTCTAAAATGATAATAATAATAATAATAATAATAATAATAATAATAATAATAATAATAATAATAATAATAATAATAATAATAATTTAAAACGGATTTTTTTTTTATTTCCTTTACCTGATACTAATAACAATAAAAATAAAAAAATAAAAATTTTTTTTTTCATGTCCTTTTTTCTTTTCCTCCCTTTGATTTACATCACAAAAGAAAATATACAAAACGAAACCGGAAAACCTTCGTAAAGGAACAAACGAACAAACAAACGAGAAAAAAAAACAAAATTGTTGTAAAACAACTACAAACAAAAAAGCGGTCGACCTTATATCGTTTGTTAAACAAATGACAAAGAAAAAAAATTTCTGAACAAACAGGTAAAAAAGAAAAAAAAATTATTTTTAGATTTTATTAAATTATTATTATTATCATTAAGTAAAAGTGTCATTAGACGATTAATAATAATAATAATATCAAAAAAATATAAATAAAATTAATAAAAACTTACCTTAAAGGCAGGAGGTCCAAACAATTTATTTATTTATTTATTAATTTTCCTGTCGTTTTTCTTATTATTATTATTAATACAATTATTATTATTATTATTATTCGATGCGTTTCCGTATCGTTGGAAAAACTTCGTCTGATTTCTGTGGTAGCCTTTTCACCTGAGGATTCCGGAATAAAATACAAAAAAAAAGAAATACGGACAACCGTTTATCCAATGAAAATTTAGTAAAATTTTTTTTTTTTTTGTATCCTCACGCATGTTTGTTGTAACGGTTTTTTCCTTTTAAATTTTCCATCTTTTTCTATTTCGTTGCACTTTTTTTAAAAAATTTACTCCAATAATTATTATTAAATAATCAATAATATTACTTAAGTAATAATAATAATAATAATAATACACCTCCATGTTGATGATTATTTTAATGCGGTTATTATTATTATTATTAATAAACAATATTAACGACTTTTTATTATTTAAAAAAAAAAATTAATTAAGATTTATTACTGAGTCGTTATACCGGAAACACTACTGGGAAGGGGAAAAAAACGTTAGGGTAATAAAAAAAAAAAAAAAAAAACTGAATCGGGATTATTTCCACAGCAGACGATTACGAGATTAATAACATTTTCCTTATTCTTTTTTTTATTCCGCTTAAATGCATAAAAAACATTTCTTTTGGATTTATTTATTTATTTATTTATTATTAATAACTTTAATAACTATTTATTAACTTTTATTTAAAAAAAAAAAAAAAACAAGAAACAAATCGATAAATAAAATTCGATTGAAAACGCGATAAGTTTTATGTTTACGTTACTTATGAGACGCCATTTGAAAAATCACAGCCTTGTCGAAAAAAAATTTAAATTAAAACCGTTAAATGTAAATAAAAAATGAAATTCTCTAACGAACATCGATAATAATAATTATTATTAAATAAATATTACCGTATTGTAATTAATAATAATAATAATAATTTTATTTAATTTTTTGTAGAATAAATAAAAATTTAATCGTAAAAACGTTGCAATTTGAAAAAAATGCGTTAATTTTTATAATTTTTATGGCGGAAAATATATTTTTATATGGCCATGACGTTTCGTTAAAGGAATTAGGTAATAATTTTTATTAGTTATTTTTTGTTAGTATTTTATTTTTATATATAAGTTATAATAAATGATTATTATTTTTATTTCATACGGTTTTTGGTCCAAAATGAAACAATATCATAATACAAAAAGGAAATAAAATGTTGATTTTTACAGTTGGGTACAATTTTTTGAAACAAAGTTTACGGATTTAGAGATAGTTTTATGTATTTGAAAGAAAAATTCAACACAAATATAACATAAAAAAAAGATTTATTACGTTTAACATTACTAAATTAAACATACAATAAAATATCTTTCAACAGTTTAAACGTATGATGTACTGTAAATTATTAAAAATTATTCTTAATTATAAAAATAACACTAACGAACACAAATAATTGTTAAATAAATAAAAATAAACGTTAAAAACTATTTAAAAACGAATTAATTCATTTACAAACACATTATGCATCCATTTACTTCATATAATTCATTGAAAGTATGCACGATATGCAAAATTGCAAGCTTAGTGCCACGACTGTGTGTCTAACGCCACGAATCTCTTGTTTACAAAATTTATTTACCATCAACCAAATATAAAACAAATAAAACTATTAATGCCACGACATTTCATTTAATATTATTTATCAAAAAATAAAATAAAAAATTTATCATCGATACGTTTAAATAATAAAACCGGAAGTGTGGCCGTCAAAACAAAATAAATAATAAAATCTTTCATCCGTTTATAACTAATAAAAATAAAAAAAACGACAATAATAATAAATTTAATTGAACCAACTTAATATACAAAATTAATAACACAAATTTGTCTTCTGCTTCCTTTTATCCGGAATGATGCTTTCTTACTCAGAGTGACGTCGACGATGACGTCATAATCCCGTTCACCGTGCCTACAATTTAAATAAAAGTTTACTTAAAATAAATAATAATAATAATAATTTAAAGTGTATATTTCTTTACCTTTGTCTTATACCCTTTTCCTTTGGCAATAGTCCGTTGAACGTGAGCAAGAAAGCAGGCCGGGACAAGTGCAATATGATCAATAATTAAATGCATAGTTTGCAAATGACTCGGCCTCCACTCTTAGCTCTCGGTGTTATATTTCTTCTTTCTAAGTTAAGATAAAAAGATCCCGAGGAAGAAGATGTTATGATTCCACTCCAGATAGGCCGGGACAAGTGCAATATTATATAATATATTTAAATATTGCCACCGGTCACGAGCCATCCAAAGGTATATATCCTTAAATATTATCCTTCTTATTATTTCTCAATTCGAATCTAAAAAAACAAAACAATAATTTATATATTTCATAAGCGTTTAATACAATCCTTGCCAAATAATGAATTAAATTAAAAATCAAAACACATTTCACCAACTATTATCATTATCATTATTATTTGGCTTCCATAACTTTAAAACAAAGCCGATAAAATGAGTAAAGCGTGCTCCGGGAGACCCACCTTAAATGATTACCATTTAATATAATGTATCACACGCCCCGACAACGACTGGTATTATTATTATTATTAATTTAAGGTATGAGTGACGTTTCGGTACCTTAATGTTTTTTAAAAATGTTTTAAAGCCCACGTGACCTTCGACACTTCAAATCACTTTGAGAATGAAACGTCGTGTAAATATCAAACGATGGAATAATATTCAAAAAGGGAAATTTGTCGCGAAAAATTCAAACGAAAGCCGTCGTTATTAAAATTAAAAAAAAAAAATGGCGAACAATTACACAATTTACGTTATTATAATAAATTAAAATTTACACGCAAGCACGCGCACACACACGCACGCAGTCTAATACAAATTATTCACGGTGCATTCCCGTGGAAATTTAATAATTAAATTACGTAATCGAATAAAAAAATAATGATAATAATAATAAATAAATGAATAACGTTTTGCTTTTTTTTACGGCTTTTTTATAGCAGATTATAAAGCGCGGTTATTAATAATAATGATAATAATAATTTATATATATATTAAAAAAAAACACGTTTGGCAAATGACGAACCGAAAATAACGCACGCGCGTGCCTTTTGCAATTATTTCGCCATACTATACACGACCATGTCAACTATATTTGGACAACTTTAAAAAAAAAAAAAAAAAAAAATTAATACCAACCTTACACAAACTTCAAACGACAACGAATGACTAAAAAAACTAAAAGAAAAATAAATAAAAAGGATCACACACACAATCACGTGACCAATTTTTTTTAAATAAATAAATTTTCCGACCAATCATCCGTGAGTCCGACGAACAACTGAATAAGAAAATGAAAAAAAATTTGCGAGAGGGGAAAAGAAATGTTGAAAAAAAAAAAAAAAGAGATACAATTGTCCAACAAACAAACAAACAAACAACAGACAAACACAATAAGCCTTTTTTCTGCTAAATATTAAAAAAAAGAAAAATCGGTCGCCCTTTTGGTCAAATTTCGCAAATGGTCATTTAAGAAAAAAATTTTTTTTTTTTTTTGCAAATTTAGCTTATGGAGAAACGATTATGTCCTTTGTAATAATAATAATAATAATGATGATAACAATTACCTGGAAAATTTCAGGTAGATTTTTAACCACTACGTTTATCTTTCGTACCTTACGCCGCCCCTTCCCCCTCCTTCTAACAATAAGGGGATGGTTTCGAGAGGGGAGCGGAGAGGTGAGGGGGGAAACACGAAATGTGAGATGAAGATTTAAATAAATCTTTTATTGAGATAAAGAGAGTGATAGATAGAGGGGGGGAGAGGGGGTAGATTTTTCATAGAATTTTTCCTACCTTTTGTGCGCGTGCGCGTTTTCTTAGTTATTTCACAATAGAAATCCGACCGTTTTCCTTTTTTTCTTTTCTTTTCTTTCTTTTTAAACGTTCCATCTTCTCATTCATTTTTTTTTTTTGAATTAAAAGTAAAAATAAGCTTACCTTTTTTTTCTCTCTCTATCTTTTGTTTCTCTCTCTCTCTTTCTCTCAATACTTATTCAAATGTCTATTTTTTTTTTGTTACCAAAAAAAACTCATCCAAATATAATTTCCTTTCTTTTCTTTTCTTCTCTTCTCTTCTTCCAAACTAATTGAAACCTTTTCGAAGAGTTTGTAGAATAATAATAATAATAATAATAATAATAATAATAATAATAAAACTTCAAATTTCGTTTTTGACATTCATCCGGTGGTTTCTTTTTTTTTTTTTTTTCAAAAATAAATTTTTACCTGAAATTAAAAAAAAAAAAAAAAAAAAAAGTTGTAAATGTTTTTTTCTTTTCAAGGTCGAGGGTGGTTGGTTGCAAGGGGGGATGGTGGTGGTGAAAATGGTGGTGAAATAAAAATTGTTTGTTTTCATCACATTATTTTCTCTCCAGGTAATAAATAAAAAAATATTTTTTAATAATTCAGGGCAAATACTCCGGTTAAGCAGGACACACAATGCGACGCGATTATAATTATTATTATTATTATTTATTTTATTACACTTTAATTACCGACATTTTTTTTCTTTTCATTTCGTCACATTTGGCATCATTTCCGACCGTTTTCATTCTACAATCCGTGCGTACGTATATATCTATACAAGCAAAACATTAAAAAAAGATGGCGAACGTTTTCCTTCGAAAAACAATAATAATAATAATAATAATCAACAGGCGGCATTTCAATCGTTAATATCATTTTACAAATTATTAAATTTAAATTCATATTTCCGCAACAACAAAAAAATGTCTCGTTAATAAAATACGCATATTGGCGACAAACTGTTGATTATTTACGACATAACGAAACTCGTACCAAAACAATGTTTTTAAATCTTTCTATTGACACGTTCTCCCGAAAACAAAACAAAACAAATCGTTTCGATTATCAAATGATTTAGGATAATAATAATAATAAAATCATCCACGCATATAAAAATAACCGTTTGAAACTAACAATGAGATCAAATCAAAAAAAAAAATTTAAAGGAAAATTCTATTTTCACACATTAGTATTATTATTATCATTTTTTTTGTCATTTCAAACCTTTATTATTATTATTATTATTATCATTCAAAATAAGTTTTTTTTGACAAAAAAAAGTTTGAACGTCAACTTTTCAAAAAAGAAAATACAAACAGCTTAACGTCGACCATTTAATTTACAACGAGTAAAAAAAAAAAAATTTCCCCTCGGGTTTTTTTTCCAGGTACAAAAGGATCATTAAACTTAAATGTCCTTCTCCTTGGATAGAGAGAGAGAGAGAGAAAAAAAAGAAGCATAATAATAATAAGCAAACGAGTTTTAAAAAAAAAAATGGTTCAATGATCAAATAAATTATTTCATGTGAACACATGCGTATTAGCGTGCCATTTTTTAAAAATCGATCGAATATTATTATTATTATTATTATAGGTATTTCCCCCCCCTCGCAGATAAATTTCCTAAAACGAAACGAATAGAAAAAAATAATAAAGATCTTCCTCTCTCCGAACGCTGAGAAATCCGTTAAAACCGTTCGTTCGTTTCGTTTACTCCCCGCCATTTTTTTTTATGACACGACGAAAATTTCGTATCGTTATTCGATACAATCGATCAATCGAACGCAATAAATAATGACGTCGATTCGATTAAAATTTACAAAAAAATTTAGATTTAAATAGAAAACTCACTTTGCCCGTATGAACTGAACTTTAGCGTGGAAGTAGAAAAGTAAAAAATAAATAAATAAATAAGTTTCTTCGGTTAGCCAATTTAACGGTTGGATTAAAACTTAAATGGAAAACTCCGGAAGAAGAAAAAAAAATAAATAAAACGTGGAATTAGACGACGTTAGAAAGAACTCGCGGTCATAATCAAGCAGGTGTTAAAAATAAATAAATTTTTTTTTTTCCTTTTAGAAAATTAAACTTTTTTTTTTTACCTGACAACTACTACTTTAACATCCGTTATGTAGATTTGTGTGACCCCAAAAAAAAAAAAAAAAAATTAAATAACCACTTAAACGCGATAAAACAACCCCCCGTCTCGGTTTCATTTTTTAAAATAACCAGTAATTTTTTCCCAACAGATTTACGCGAACCGGCTGACACGTTTTTTCCTATTCATTCTTTTCGAATCCAAAAAAATTGTTTAAAACAAAATTGGAAATTTCTAATAACCCTATTTCCGCGCACATCCGAACTCTTTTCCCCCCTTCGTAAAAATGCATATAGAAAAAAAAACAGGAAAAAATGGTTTATAAACAACGTGTTAAGGTGGTCGTCACGTGACGGTTAATTTTTTGGGGGGTAAAAATCTGCAATGGGACGCCATATTGATTTCCAAAACGATTCCTCCAGATTTACTGCATAATGTTCACGGTATTATGAGCGAAATGGATGACGTCACTTAAGAAATTTCTCATCCGTATAAAAACAAAACAAAAAATAAATAAATAAACTCACCCTTGGGGAATTTCGATACTTTCATCCGCGTCGAATTTAAATACCCAAAACGTTTCTTCAGCACTTCATACACCTAACACGAGCTCCGATGTGTTTATTGTGCGAGTATACTCATCGTCACGAAAACTTGACTGCGAGTAAAATACATATTTGTGCTTAGATCGCCAGGTGGTAAAGGCCAGGTCGTTCGGGGCATATGGCGAAGGTACCAAAAAATCGGCAGCTGGCCCCAAAAGTTTAAAAAAAACCCACCACAAGGCCCTTCTCGCTTGCTCCTCGTTTTTGATACCAATTTTGGGTGCACGAGGTCCAACTTCCAGTTTTCACAAAAAAAAAGGAATCACCGCACGTACAAACACAACATATGCGTACGTGGTAAACAATTTATTTTGAAAAACAACGTCATTGTTGTAAATAAAAGCTGATGACGATCATGATGATGATGATGATGATTGGCAAATCCGAACTGAAAAAAGAAAAAATAAATTAAAATTTGTGACGTTCTCATCGGGGGGCTGAGGGTGTGGAGGGAGAGGAAAAAAAAAGATGAAATCTCTCGTACGCATCACAAAGGAACAATAAATGTTCTCTTCTTATTCGCCATTTTCCAATCATTTTCAATTTTGTCGTCTGCTTGTCAACGGACAATCGACACGTTGCCTAAGTAAAATTGTTCTTTAAATTTCTTGAAATTTTTTTTTTTTAAAAGGGGGCCATCTTTATTTTTTTACAAAGTCGGACCGGTCGTGATTTTTTTTTGAAAAACTAGCAGTTTAGCCAACACACACATTTTAAATTTCCCCTCATTTCGTAAAGTATCCATTTACACAACCTTACAAACTACTCTTCGATTCTTGAACGTTTTTCATTTCTTAATTCAAAAACAATAATAATAATAATAATAATTATTATTATTATTATTATTATTTCCAAAGGGGTTAATGACAAAACCGGGTGCAAATTACAAAACAACGTATTATAATAATCTTTTTTTTTTTTTTTTTTTTTTAAAAAGAAAATTAAAAAAAACTAAAAAGATTTTTAATTTCAATAGAATACCAAAACTCTCTCTCTCTCTCTCACTCTTTTTTATTGGGATTCGACCACCTGGCAAAAAAGTTTTTTTTCCTTTTTTTTTTTTTCTTTTATTCGAACCCTCCTTTAATCTTCAAACGACGACAAAAAATTTGAATTTAAAACCGTTTAACAATTTTTTTTCTTTTCTTCTTCTTTTTTTTTTTTTACCTACGTTTGGGTAAGGAGTATTTACAAAAGGGAGAAGGAAAAAGAAAAAAAAAAAAAAAACCCAAGGCTGCCAATAGTAGTATTAAGTAGGCTTTTTTTTTTCAATTTCCAAAAGGGTTGGAAAAAAAGAAAGAGAGGAAATAAGAAAAACAACCAAGGAGGATATATGTCGCAATGTTTCTCTCTCTCTCTCTCTCTCTCTCTCTCTCTTTTTTAAATAATGATTATGAAATAAAATACGAAATAGCGTGATGTCTTCATCAATGGTAAAAAAAGAAAGACAAAAAAAAAGGAAAACAAAACAACAACAACAACCAGATGTAAAAATAATATTTTTTTTCCTTTTAAAAATAAAAATAAATAAATATCTACATAAATATATGAAAAATTTCATAGCGAAAAGCATAAATTTTCCTTTTGATGACGTAACGACCATGGATAAAAAATAATAATAATAATAATAATAATAATTTTGAATTTCGATAAAGTAGAAATCGATCGGTTGTAAATAAAACTGTTGTTTAATCCTCAATTTTTTTTTTTTTTTTAAATTTGTTTTCGAAATGAACGAAAGTGGAAAATTCGAAAAAGGAAAATCGCGCGCCAAAGGAAAGACAAAAAAAACCGTTATTTATTTATTTTTTTTCGAACGACAAAGGAATCCATCACACGTATTTTGAAATATTAACAAATTTTAATCTTTAACCGATACAACAACCACAAAAAAAAAAAGGTAAAAAAATGACAAAATTTTCGAATAGGTTGTTTCTCCCCATCACCCAAAGGTTTTTTTTTTTTTTTTTAATTCGTCTTTAAACGGTGATTTATCAAAAATGATTTAAAATTTAAAATTTGACACACGCACACACGCACATTTCCCGCCTCTTTCGCATCTTTTTCACATCTGCTCGTGAGAAAAATAAAAAATAAAAAATACAAAAAAAATGCGCTCATATAAATAACAACAACAGCGAGAAAATGAATTATGTTGTTGTTGTTGTTGTTGTTATGACGTCACAAAATTTTTGTTATTATTTACATATATCAAATCGTGCCTGGAAACGAGTGGAGGAGGGGGAAGAAGGGGGGGGGGACAACGAGGCCGAACACAAAATCTCTTATATCGATAATATAAAATAATTGAATTTTTAAACGAGAGTTAACAAAAAAAAAAAATCCACGAGTGTTTTTTTAAAAACGATTTTATCATTATTATTATTATTATGTTTTGGTTCCCTACTAGTTTTACGAACTTTATGTTGAAAACGTGTGTTCCCTCTACAAAAAGGTCAAAATTTTATTCAAAACAGAAAAAGAAAACGGAAATAATAAAAAAAAAATTTCATTTTTCGTTAGAATCACGTCCAGTTAAACAAAATAAATAAATAAATTTTTTTTTCCCATCAACAATTTAAGAATATAATCAACGTTCATTTTAAAACTTTATAAATAAATAAATAAAAATTTATCTCATTATTATTATTATTATTTAAATAATTTATTTTAATGGCACCGATTTATGCGCAAAAAAAAAAAAAAATAAAATCGAAATTTACACGAACAACTTAGAAAGAAAGAAAGAGAGAATTTGAGAGAGAGAGAGAAAGAGAGAGAGAGAGAGAAAGAGAAAGAGAGAGAGAGAGAGAGAGAGAGAGAGAGAGAGAGAGAGAGAGAGAGAAAGAGAAAGAGAGAGAGAAAACAAACATCTGCTTCTTCAATAACGAAATATTCGAGTTTTAATAAACGTCAAGTATGAAAAAAAATTAGTTAACTTATTAAAATCCTACGAGATACTACCAAATCCTTTATAATAAATACAAACAAACAAACAATTAATAATAATAATAATAATAATAATTTACCTGTGAAAACGTCATCGTGAATTTTTCGCGATTCTCGAAATTTCTAGAAAAGCCAACCAACCGCGTGCGCGTCGTTTTTTTTACATTCATTTAAAAAAAAAAAAAACGATTTTTTTTTTGAAAGTTTTCGTCAAACGTTAAAAAAAAATAATAATAATAAATTAATAAACAAAACCAATTTTTTTTTTTTTTTGGATAAGCAAATTTCAAATATTTAAACAAAAAACGATCAGAAAAATTTTAACGGTTGTTAAAATTAAAAAAATCAAGTAGTATAACAAAACGAAACATGTTAAAGACTGCGTGCAAAGATTGTTGTTTGTTCGGTTCGGAGAGAGAGAGAACCAACGATTCAAAAGAGAGAGAAAAAATTCTCTCATCCCCTAGGCAAACAAAACTGGGGTAAAAATTTTTGAAAAAAAAAACCTTTTTAACCTTGAAATAAAATTTTAAGGGATGATATTATAATAAAAATTTTACAACATACGTAAGTACGTAGGTTTGGGTCGAATACATTTAAAAAAAAAAACAACCCCTTATCCTTTCGGAAGGGAGGGAGGGAGGGGAGGGGGTAAAAAACTTGTTGCTCATTTTTTTTTTGTAAAGTCCATGTGACCTTAAAAACAAATTACAATCGATAAGCAGGTTATGAATGTAACAAAACAGGAAAATTTTATCCTTTTTTTTTTTTATACGAATGATGATTCGTCGAGGAGGCAATGGAACACACAACGTGCCAACTTCGAAAAAAAAAAAATTGCCAACGTAAAAAAAAAAAATCATTAAAATAAAATAAATTACATAACGATTTCGTATAAAAAAAACCAAATACGAAAAAACGATTCGGACAAATAATAATAATAATAACAATAATAAAAAACTAAATCAAAACAAACACATTTTGTAAAACGCAACAAACAAACAAACAAAACAATCGTGACGTATACGCGGGAAAAAGTAAACAAACAAACAATTTTGTGCATATTGATATTAAAAAAAAAAAAAAAAAAAAAGTTAGTTAGTAGTTAGTCATTTTTAATGGTGTGTGTGCGGGTCTCTGTGACGCCATCGTTGGAAAAACTAAATAAATTTCATTTGAGATAAAAAAAAAAAAAAATTGTTTTTATTTTAATGACCTAAACTTTTAGTTTCTCTCTCTCTCTCTCTCTCTCTCTCTCTCGAAAAGAAAAATTCAAATTTAATTCCAATTTTTTTTTTTTTTTTTTACTTTTAAACAAAAATCCAGATTGAAATCCAGATTTGTGTCTCATTACCTAATCGATCCGATGTGTTTTGCATTACGATTAGTAAAAAAAAAAAAAAACCTGGCAATTGAATCATCAGGTACCCTAACGATTTAGGATTCACGATTGCAAAATTTTATTCAAATCCATCAACTTTTTTTGATTTAAATGTCCGATTACCGCCAAAAATAAACTCATCAACCCTTTTCTCTTGTTTTTCCAACCCTCTAAAATAATTTGATTGTATTAAAAATATTAGCAGACGACGCGGGTACCTTAATTTTATTTTTAATGAGAGTCATCGGGGGGGAATCCCATTTCCCATTTGAATTTGACACTAATAAAAGGGAAACAAAGGACCCGGAAAATTCTAGTTGAAAATCAAATTTTGACCAATACTACATTAAATCAGCTGTTCGACACAAATGTTATCATTTACCATCACACAAAACCCGAGATTGTTATCATTGATGAAAATAAATGTGCAAATTTCATGTTTTCTCACATCACGGCCGACTCGCGCGGGTCAATTAACCGTTTTACGACGACATATTGAAAAGATTCGATTATTCGCCATTATTGTAAAGAAAAATTTTTTAAAAATAAATTTCGCGAGTTTTTTAAATTTAAATTAATAAAATTAAATTTATATTAAACTTACCATTTTCGTACCACATTTTTCATGAATTGGAATCCAAGAGTTTTGAGTGGAAAAACTTTTCTTCCTTTTTCAATTCGTCTTCTTTGTCTTCATGACGTAGCAGCAGAATCACCTGATAGAAAAAAAACCGTTATTTAAAATAAAGGCATTTTTATCGTAACAAAAACTCATGTAATAGTTTTAATTAAATAAATAATTAACGGCGGTAAATTGACAATTTGTTTTGAAACTTTTGATTTTTTTTTTTTTCTCCTGAAACACCAAACCACGATTGAAACATTTTAAAATTTCCACGTGGCTTTTGCAAAACAAAAACAAAAATTTTTTTTCGTGCGTTAAAATTAATTTTTTTTTTTTAACAACAACAACAAGATACCAAATGTTTCGAAACGTGTTACAAATTTTATCTAATGCCACTATTTTTTAATATTAAATTAAAAGAGAAAGGAGATGAATTGACTTCGTATATATATATATAACTTAGCAAAAACTTTCGACATCGATATATATTTAAAAAAAAAAATCACACGAAATAATAATTAATTTGGGGGGAGGGGAGGAGAGAAAACCATTAAAAGGGCGACATTTAACTACAATAATTGGAAAAAAAATGGCATCGATTTTCAGAGGTGTATCAACATAATTACATAAATTATTATTATTAACGTCAACGAGCGGCCATTTTTTTTTTTTTTTAAATAGCCGAACGATATATTATTTGGGAAGAATTTTAACCGCAAAAAAAAAAAAAAAACAATTTGCGGTTAGTAAACTTTAAAAAAAGAGAGAGAGAGAGAAAAACGTTATTTCAAATATTAATTATTTTAACCAACGGCAACAAAAAAAAAATTCGATTGATCGATCGATCGATCGAACGATTATCGACTGATCGATAAATTAATAAAATCAAAAAGGAAAAATGATATTTAATATAAATATTAAACTTCTTTTTAAAAACCCTTTTTTTTTCAATGTAGACTAAACAACAACAATATGAAATTACAGTAAAAGTAATTACTGTGGAGTTGTTAAGTTGAAAAACATTTCACGATGACTCGATTTAAAAATCAAAATGATGGCATGCGAAGAAGAAAAAAGAAGAAAATTTAATTTTCCAAAACACAACCGACATGTTATTTCTTGCCGTATTCGAATCGATATTTTAAATAAGAAATAGCGCAAAAAAATTGTAACAGTACAAGTGTAAACTTTTTGCGCACTTTATATATATCTACCAGATGCCGGAAAACAAAAGAGAGAGAAAGAAACTAAAAAAAATTCGCGGTGAGGGGGGGGGCACCTTTAATCCATTACAGTATTAAACCTGTGGTTGTGTGTGTGTGTGTGTGTGTGTGCGCGCGCGCGCGTTTTCAAGCCTTATTATTATGAGGTCATTTTTTTTTTTTTTTGTTAAAAGACCTTGATGATTCGCAATTATTTGACATAATTATTATTATTTCACATTTTCTAACGATTGTATTGTTTTTTTTTTTTTAATACTAAATTATTTCACTATCACTCATTTAAAAAAAAAAAATCAAATTTTACGACCCCTTCCCCCTTCTCTTCCTAATTATCAGTTATTTACACGCTTTCGACTGATTCGAAATTTCCTCACCTACTGCTTGAGACATGACAATGACAAAAAATTAAATTTATGTGTGTGTGAGAGAGAGAGAGAGAGAGAGAAGCTAAAAAATAACAAGATGGATCTTTTATCCAAAAAAAAAATAATAATAATAATTATAGGGATATTTATTACCCTTTAATACAAAGTCCATTCGATTAATAAACAATTAAAAAATTATTATTATTATTATTATTATTATTTTTAAATATCAAATCGACGTTATTGACATAACAAAAAAGAAATTGGTGATAACGAAAACATTTTCGCAATTAACCAAAAATTTTTTTTTTGCAATCATTGTACTATAGATATGTGTGTGTGTGTGTGTGTGTCTATCCGTGCCAATTTGGCACACGATACCAGCACACACACTCTCTCGGTGACGTATAAAAACGCCAACGACGACATGGCAAAAAAAAAAAAAAACTCGATCGATGCTTCGTGTTGTACAACAACAAACGATTTGTACAATTTTACAATCGATGCCTTTGGGCAACTTTAATCAACAACAACAACAACACGTAAATTAAAATGGAAAAAGAATGACGTTGAATTATAATTTTTTAAAAAATATTTTTATATAAATCGTTTAAAATAAATAATACAACAATTTCCTGCTCCTCCTCCGCCCCCTCCCACTCCCGAAAAATATTAAAAAAAGGAAATTACTCCTGGTGATGGTTTTAAATTTTCTAATCAAATTATCATAAAATGCCATTACAAAAAAAAAAAACAAAACAATGGCGTCACGCCCATCGATTCATTTTCGAATAACTATTTAATCAAACATTATTCATATATATATATATAACAATTGTTCAAAATTACTTTCAAAACCTTTCCAATACAAAAAAAACGGCACGCGCACACACACACACACACACGCACAAATTAATGAAAATTAACATGTGACGTCACGATATTTATTCATTTAATTAATTAATTAACGCATTAAAAGTGATTATAATTACGTAAAATAAAGAGAAACACTTTAAATTCTCATTTAAAGGCTTAATCCCCCCCCACTGTCCCCCCAAGTTCAAATTTTTCATCGTTTACTCGATAACAATTTATTATTATAACAAATGATTATTATTATTAATTTATAAAAAAATTATAAAAGACTAATATAAATTTTTTGAAATTTTCACCTAACGAATCAATAAATAATAACTCATAACAAACATTTCCTTATTTATTTATTCGAATGGTGGGAGGGGAGGGGGAAGGGTCAAAGGTTACAAACAACCGCGAGGTTTAACGTGCATGCCTTAACACCCGTTACACGTCAATCAAAGTCAGATAATTCCGATGAAGAGATGAAAAAAAAAAAAAAAAATTAAATAAATGTTAGCATATCGTAAGAAGAATGCGGTATAACACCGATTTCTCTCTCTCTCTCTCTCTCTTTTTGGTACGTAAAGTTAAGAGACCTTTTCGCGAATGAATTTCTCGCAAAACCGTTTAAATCAAAAAAAAAAAAATTAAAATAAAAAAAAAAAACGATAGGAAGAAAATTTGATTATTTCTAACGTATTTACAACACTTGTGCCGTTATTGATTTCGATCTTGGTTTTATGTCGGTCGAAACCAAAATAATAATAATAATAATACTGCAACAAAAACCAGTTTTCTCCATCTACTACTCATAACGCTAAAGTTCATTTCGATTGTAAATACCGCAAATACTAAAAAAAAAAACAAAAATCGAGCTTACAGAATCTGCTAAAACACAGAGACTTTGGGAATCAATTTTAAGGAAACTGAACCTAAAACCTGGTAATAGTGATAGTAGGTAGTAGGTGGTAAAGGTTGAGAAGAACCCTGTCCGTCATTTTTCGCCTTTTAATTAATAATTATTCGGGTGAATTTCACGAAAATTTCCCTTAATCGTCTATTAATATTAATAATAATACAAAAGATGTCTTTGTTTAACTCTCTCTCTTTCTCTCTCTCTCTCTAAACCTAGCTTATGGTAAAATGGTACTCATTTATAAGAACCATAAACATTCACATATCACATGAAGAAGTTGAAAAAAAAAAAAATTAAATAATTTCGGCAAGTATAAATATCCAAGACAAAACTATAAACCTGAATAATTTGCAAGATAGTCAACAAAAACCTAGGTCAGAAAACTCATAAAAATATAAAAAAAAAAACTATAAAAGCATCGTTGTAAACGCGGTCGAAACCAAGGCCCCCTCCCACTCCCACTCCCTACCCCATATTTTTTTATCATTTGTTATTTCTTAGTCTTTGGACCCAAATCGTTTTTTTCTACATACGAAAAAAAAGAAAGACGGTAAACATCATGGATGAAAGAAAAAAATTTCATTATGGATATTATTGACAAAATCAAAACTCCCGCAATTTTTTTTTTTTACCCTTTTAAACAACATCGTCTTATGCCACGATTGACGTGTAATGAGAAAATAATAATAATAATTAAAATATTCACAAAAAAAAAAAAAAAAAAGTTTTAGATCGTGTGAATTGATTTGTCACAAAAATCAGGTACGAATTTTTTTTTTTTTAGCGAGCAAGCAGGAAGTAGTCAGGAACGAGTACTTTATCAAAATTAAATGTTGCACATCAGGTTTTGTTTTTTTTTTTTAAGGTTCGTCATCACGAAACAAAAGATTAAATTCTGGTTTTTATCTCTCTCTCACTCATTTAAACCCTTTCATTAACCTCTAATGTTTTGCTTTCGGTATGCGAATATTCGTTTTAGCAACTTAATTTGCCTTCGAGTTATTTTGGCAAGACAAACTAAAAATTAGGCTTTGCGTTCTTCAAACAAACAAAAAAAAAATTATAATTTCTGACGACTTCGTGAATTTGTTTGAAAAAAAAAATTGGGCGTAATAATAATTTTGGAAAATTTAATAAATGAAAATCTTCACCGATGTTTGCCTGCCACTGTTTAACGAAACAAACGGGAGGAGGGGGGGTTCCAGCGGTTCCAGAAAGAAAATAAAAAAAAGGCATTAATTAATAGGCATATAATCGGAAATGGTTGAGGTAAAGCACGTTTTAAAAAAATATGTCGTCTCACAACAATTGCATACGAAATAAAAAATTTGTTTTTCTTTTTCGTCAGATCACATTCGACGTGACACATGTGAAAGATTTAAAAAAGAGGAGAGGATTATAACAAACTAATATAAAACATTCTTTTGTTAAATTATTCCGTTATTAAAAATTAAAAAAAAGAAAAAATTATTATTATTATTATTAATTACGAAAAAAAAAAAAAAAACCTCGAGTGGTACGAATCGAATCATTTTTTTGGATAAACGAACGAAAACCTTTCCCCTCTTCCCTCCCCTCTCTCTCTCTCTCTCTCTCTCTCTCCCTCTTCCCTCTCCTCTCTCTCTCTCTCTCTCTCTCTCTCTCTCTCTCTCTCTCTCTCTCTCCCCCCTTCTCCAAATCTATTATTTATTTTACGTAATTTTTTTTGCACGGAATCATATATATATATATATTAGTTATTATCATTATTTTTGCATTCTTCTTACACGCGTAAAAAAAAACACTTCCCCCCCCCGTTCAATTACAAATAATTTAAATCTTGCAATATAAATATGTTTTTTTTTTAATAATTTCATCACGAATTTGTTACACAAGCGAAAATAAAAAAATTTATTATCATTATCATTATTTTTATTCAAAACAACAACAACGCGCTAGTGCAATTTTTTTATTTATTTATTATTTCGTTTTTTCCTTAATCTAATTTGTATTATTATTATTATTATTATATTCTAGAATGTGACATAGATAATTTAAATTCCACGTTGCAAATTATACAATTCGCACCGATAAAATAGTAAAAAATAATCAATTTAAAAAAAAAAAAAAAATTCGAACGTACCTACACCCTTTGCGAAATGAAACGTTAATACCTTAGTTGTTACCAAAAATTACGAAATCGATACCTGTATGAAAAAACCGAATGCGGAATCCCAAAAAAAGGAAAAAACGTGGCAAAAGAAAATTTTCCTTTTTATTTATCGAAACAAAAACTAATATTATCATCATTATAACCGACTTGAAATTGTCATTTTTTTTTTTAAATGTATGTCAACAATTTAATTTAGGGAGTTGTCACTTCCGTTTTTTGAAATTATGCAGAAATGGTTGGATTATCAACGAGAACGACAAACAATCTCGAAAGGAAAAATCGATTATTTAAAAAAAAACAAAAACAAAAATATGATAATATTAATAATGACGGTTAATAAGGCGGTTGTTCGTTTTACTTTATAAACAAACAAAAATATTTTAATAATAATAATAATAATAATAATAATAAATTCAAATTCTAATTTTCCAATTCTTTCCCACGACAGCATAATTACAAACAATAACTCATTAACGGCCAAAAAAAAACCTTTTCCCTACGAAAAGTTACGAATCTTAAATCTAAGCTGATCGTAAGAGCAAATGTTTTTTTTGTAATCAAACCCATCTTTTTACGATAACGAAAAAATTTTAAAAAAAAGAAAAATTTTCACGATAATTGGGTAACCACCACGCGGCGATGAATCCAACGGGGAGAAAACAAAATAAAAAATTTTAAATCCACGGTTTATTATTATTATTATTATTATTATCATTATCATTATTATGTAATTTAAAACAAGTTTTACGCACAAATAATTTTAAATTTGCTACATAGATTAATTCGAACCGTTACAAAAAAAAAAAAAAAAAAAAAAGAAAATTTATTAACCACCGGTTGATTTTTTTTTTTTTTTTTTGAATACATTTAATAACGTAACTTTATCATTATTATTATTATGGTTTTAACTTTGAAAAGGGGTTTAACAAAATCTTTACGTAATAAAGTAAATAATTGACAATTGTTCGGAGAAACAATAATAAAATTTGTTATTATGATAATAATAATAATATTTTTATCATTAGTTTATTTTTAATTACCATCCTATTTCGATAATATTTATTTATTTATTAATTACGAGTCGAATTTATTAAAAACGAATCATCGAATTAATTATCGATAGACCGACCATATAATACGTGGGTAGAGAGATTTTACAGGTTCGCGAGTGTTACCCTTAAAAAAAAAAAAGGGGGGAGGGGGAACCAGAGTTTTTTCCGATAACCGTTTAAAATCTTATTGAAAAATTGACCTCCAAATCAATCGATGAACTCTACCGCGACAAACCGATAGGATAAACATTTTAAAAATCGATCGTTTAAGATTTTGAAATGGGAAAGAAGAAAAAAAAAAAAAAAAATTTAACATTTAAATTTTAATGTTATACACGTCGTCGTTGTTTGTTTAAAGAGGGGAGGGGGGGGGCGGAGGGAGTCACACAGTCAGTCACATTTCATTCAAGAATACATTGATAATAAATTTAAATAATGGATTACTAAATTTTAAAGTCTTTCTATTTCTACAAGTTTTCCAATATCTATCGTATCTATCTATCTATTAATGCTAGAATTTAAATCAGAACGATAGAAAATTTAAATTTTTTTTTACCTTTGCGAGAATTGTAAATGTTTATCATAACCGATTATAGTACGTCATCGAAATCATAATAAAATTTTCGTTAAAAAATATTATAAAAAGTAACAAATAAATGCGGCTAGGAAATAAAAGTCAAAAGAATTCATCTGGGTGTCATTTTCAAAAAAAAAAAAAAAAAAAAAAAAAAGCAGAAAAATGAAACATCATCATCTCACATTGCCTTTTGTGAAATTTGGTACGAAAAAAAAAAAAAAAAAACTAAAAAACTTACTGGCAGCAAAAATTAACTTACAGTCAGATGGGGAGTCCCCTTCTACGATTCCGTCACGGTAATAACAAAGATGGATGAAGAAGTGCTCCATGTTGTTTCCACGGTCAAAAACCAAAAAAGCAAAAGCTGATAATGATACTGAAACAAAATTAAAAACATAAAATTATCCTAATTTATGACAACAAGTTTAAAGTCGGACACTATTCTAGTGGATTCACTAATTCGCGGACATAAAAACCACCACAATATTTAATTCGAAGGGGGGGGGGGGCAGGCACAATTACCCGACATAAAACAAAAGACAATAACTAAAAAAAATTTTTTTTTTAATGTAAAAGATATCAAATGAATTTTCATTTAAATGATACTTTGAGGGCAAATAACTTTGTGTAACGCGATATCGCGAGGTGTTTACGACGTATATACACCTCTAAACCTTTGGAATTTATGCGGGATGTGAAACAATATTTGATTCCCATTCAATTTTCATTTTTTTTTTGATCACGTAGTGAAATACGATAAGAAAAAAAAGGAAAAAACTGAGGGAATGAAGAGAGTGAGAGAGAGAGAGAGAAAAAAGAAACACGTTGACAGAAAAAATAGTTTTAAATGATTGAAGGAAGAACGTTTCGAGGACATTTAGAAAAAGACGTACAAAATTGTCCAGGGTTTGGGGACACATGAATTAATTTAATGAAGACGTGAGCTTTAAATGACCTTACAAACGTTCGATTTAATCTTAAAGTCTTTACGACGTTCAGTGTCGTTCGTCTAGTCGAAACATTATAAAAAAAAAAAAAAAAGCTCGTTTAAAAAAAATTTTTTTTTCCAAATCATTTGCCACATGTTACGACTGAATTTTTTTTAAAATTATTTTTAAAGATGTTTTAAAACTCTCTCAAACTACACATTTTTTTAAAATCTACCAAAAACTTACTGTTTAAAAGAAGATGGGAATAATAAATGTTCATTAATCAAGTAAAAAAAAAAAAAAAAAAAAAAAAACTTTTATCACGTTGGAGTTTAAACAAACGATTATAATTAACGACGTTTTAATAAATCTGAATTATTATTATTGTTTTTTTTTTTTGAGTCCATAGAGTAAAAGAAAAGTTTCGAATAATGAATTTTATTTTAAAAATAAATAAATTTTTCGAGCGTGAAACGTTCTAAAAAAAATTTACTGGAGAAAAATAATAAATTGAAAAAAAAAAAAAAAAGAAAAAAGGTTTTTAAACCTAGATAAGAGAGAGAGAAACTAAAATCCATGTACAAATACAATGGTGAACAAACACAAAAGGGAAGTGAGGTGGTTACATACAAAAGAATTGTATTTCAAATCCAGGTGGTGTGTTTGACACAGAAAAAAGGTAAACACAAATTTTTTTTTTTTTTTTTTTTTTAGGGTAAATGCAGCACATCTCTCATTTTCTCAACAATACACACACGCATCAATCTTTCAAATGGAGCAAATTTAAATTAAAAATATAAAACGGAAGTATGGAAATTTAAAAACCCATTAATACACAAAATCCCACCACCACCAATTTAATAAAGTATACATACATATAAATAAATAAATTTTGTCAGATATTAAATTATACATAAGTATTCAAACGACCTCAATAAAAAATTATTATTATTATTCATCACCTACATTTACAAAAAAAAAAAAACATAAAATTTTCATTTTTAATCAATAAGAACTAAGAGAGAAAAAGACTAAATCGAAAACAATTTTCTACTTTTATAATACAATTAACAAAAAGCTGAACGTGCATTTAAAATTTAAAAAAAAAAAAAAAAAAAAAAAAAAAAAAAAAAACTACAACAATCAATGTTTTTTACGACGACTTGAGTTACAATTTCACAATCAAAAACAACAAGGTGATGACAAAAAAAAATAAAATAAAAAAAAAAAAAAAAAACAATCGGCCATTGTTGTAACGGCCCTAAGGAGGATATCATTTTATTGAATATCAATTAACGACAAACCACGAAAAATTATATTTTCATCATATTGTACAACGTACACCGTTTCGAATATATATATATAAAATCAGATTCATTACGCAAAAAAAAAAAAAAAATTTACGTGCCAGGTACACATAGTGAGAGAGAGAGAGAGAGAGAGAGAGAGAGAGAAAATCAATAATAAAACCCAAATTATTTTTTTGTCCCCCTCGAACTCGAATTATATCGTTAATCGATTTCTCGATGACGAACCAAAAGGGAATAAATATCGCGTTACGTATTATTGGCTCAAAAAAAAAAAAAAAATATGTAAATAAATAAATACATTAATAAATAAAGTTATGGATTATGCAAAAAAAAAAAAAAAAAAATTAAATTAATTCAATTTATTAGATGGGGCTCACTCGAGTTTAGTTTGACGCTACATTTAAAAATCTCGAACACGTGACTCAATATATATTAAAAAAAAAAAAAAAAACAGACTATGGACGTTATTGGAAATGGAATAAATATCGATCGATCAATCGCGTTCATTTTTTCATCATCGTTATCATCATTATTATTATTATTGTCGTCGTCGTCGTTATTTATTCCTGCATAACTAACTTTGCATAATGAAAACGCCAATGATTTTAATTCCGTTCAAAATATACATATATATATATTCAAATACGTCTCGAAAAAATCAAATCGATAAATTTAAAAAAAACGATCGACCGTTCGAAAAAAAAAAAAAAAAATTATTACTCTAACGCGACAACCGTTATCTAAAACGGTCGAATCGAACACGTAAAAAAAAAAAAAAAAATTCGATTTCAAACTTGCAAAAAGTTAGTGAGTGAGTGAGTGAGAGAGAGAGAGAGAAAATTAAAACGTTTTTGATACGATAATAATAACGAAACCATTCAACAAATAATAATAATAATAATGATAATAATAAAGGAATAATAATAATTTTTATGAAAGCATTTCATTTTTCACACAATGGATGGTTTTTTTTTTTTTTTTTTTTCATAATACAAATACACGAGCCTGACAACAACCGACAACAACAAAATGTCGAAGATAAAGTTCTTTATCGCGTAAATATTTAAAAAAATGAAATCAAAAAATAAATCTCGAAATAATATAACAAATATATACTTTTACTATTATTATTATTATTAACAATATTCGCTGCGAAGCGAAATCATACTTTCACAAATCAGATTGCTAAGAGAGAGAGAGAGAGAGAGAGAGAGAGAGAGAGAGAGAGAGAATAAGAATCTAAAACCACGACGTAACAGAAAAGAAAAAAAAAGGCGCGACATTACCTAACTAAAAAAAAAAACCGTTAACGTTCTTTTTTTTCATTTCAAATGGGAATTCGAAGAACAAGGTGGTGGGGAGGGGAAGGGGGGGGAGAGTGAAGTTAAGAAACGAAAATTATGCATAACTTTTTTTGCTTTTAGCTTTTAAAACTTTTTTAGTTGAAACGAAACAATAAAAAAAAAAAAAGCAAATTTTATTTCGTTTTTAAAACTGTAATCAATGAGTATTTTGCATTATAACTCGCGTTTAACGACATTAGAGAAAATTACTTTTAAAAAAATGCATGCGTTTCGACATTATAATTTCTTTACTTACACCACCATTGTGATTGTCATCACGAAATTACACAAAAAAAAAGAAAAACGATTTGTTATAAGTACGTGTTAAAAAAAGAACTTAAAAAATACGTTAAATTAAAAAAGCAGTAAAAAAAAATAATAAAAGCGAAAAAAAAAAAAATTATTTTGTAAATTAAATAATTTATTTAAAAAAATAAAATTATCGTTACCGTTTGAACTAAAGTTGATTTTATACAAAATTTCTTAACAGCACATGAGTTGTATAAAATACACAAAATATGATGATTTAATTGTTGTGACATTAACAATTAAAACCACGTGTTGTTGGAAAGAAAAAGAAAAAGAAAAAAAAAAAAAAAAAAAAACTTTGTTGGTTTAAAATAATTTGTATAAAAATGATAATGGTGATGATGACGCACCAACTACACGCATCGACAAGAAAATTTCAACTGAACACTTGTGATGTCTGCGCACGTACATGACGCATAGAATAAAAAAAAAATTCAACTTGAATCAATTTGATTGGTTGAAATTTTTTTTTTGCTTTTGTTAAAAGCAACCGATCGCGCGCCAAAATTCAAATTATCGTAATACGTTATATTCGTTTATATTGAATATACACACACATATATTTGAAAACTTGGAGCGACATTATTATTATCATTAAAATTTTATTTATTTATTATTATTTATGTTATTAAAACATTACTATTTATAAATAATTTGTTTTTTTAAACATGTTTCAAAAACATATTTGTATTAAAAAAATTTTAAATTGGTTTAAATGTAAACAATTTACAATAAAAAAAAAAAAAATAAAAAAAAAAAAAAAGAATGTTAATAAAACATTCTAATAATAATATAATTATTTATTAAATAATAATAATAATTATAAATAAAAATTATATGTTATATTATTAATAAAAGGACAAAAAAATAAAATTAATTAAATACATGAGTATACTTTTATATTAAACCGTTATTTAAATTGTCATCACTCCAATAATAGATAGTTATACAAAAAAAAAATAATAATAATAATAATCGCATTTAACTATTATTATTATTATTATTATGTAAATTTTCTTTTTAAATAGATAGATACCTCTCAATAAAAAAAAAAAAAAAAAAATTATAATTTAATTACAATAATTAAAAATAATAATTTTTTGTGAGAGAGAGAGAGAGGGAGAGAGAAAAAAAAATAAAGAGAGAGAGAGAGAGAAATTCTATAAATATCATTTGTGTGTTTATTTATTATTATTATTATTATTGTCATTATATATATAAAATAATAAAATACATAATAATCATTTATTTCTGTCAATGACATTATTATTATTATTCAATGTGTAAACTTTTATTTATTTATTAAAATACTGTGTAAAATGTTTAAATATATGAACACCATTGAATTTTTCCTTTGTTTTAAAAAATTTGATATTTATAGAATTTCCTCTTGCACGACAATAACAACAGCAACAGCAAAAGAAAATTTGTTTAAAAAATAATAATAATAATAATAATTAGTTTTGTTGTTGTAATAATTAATAAATATAATAATTTATATTCAAAGTTTAATTATTAAATAATTCCCCCGTTTCATAGTGAAGTTTTTTTTTTTTTTTTTTTTTTTTTTACCATTTAATAATAATAATAATAATAATAATTAATAAAAAGAGAAATAAATAAATAAATAAATAAATGAGTAATTAATTAGTTTAGTTTAGTTATTTATCCGTGTAGATTTTTATTATATAAAAAATATGTAAACATCCGAGGTATTTAAAAGATATATTAAAACATTCTAGTTTTTTTCATTATTATTATTTTTTCCATTTTTTTTTTATTAAAATTGATTCTAGTACAAAAAATTATTGGTATATTGTGTCACGTGAATCTAATACCTAAAAAAAAAAATTTTCTTCTATTGATATTATCATTATTATTATTATTATTATTTAACATTAAATATTTAAGGCACCAGAACTTCAGAGATGACAATATATATATATATATATATATATATTAATAATATTTATTTATTTTTATTTTTTCACTCTTATTCACTATTATTATTATTAACTTTTCTCTTCGTTTCGATTAATAGATAGATAAACTCTCTTATCAAACTGTTACGTGATTGATTGATTGATTGATTGACTGGCTGTATAAAACATTGTAAACATTTAAAAAAAACTTTTTTTTTTATTTTTTGATTATTTATATATATTTATCACCTCCGAAAAAAAAAAACAAAAAAAAAATATTATTGGTCTGATTAAAATAATAATAATAATAATAATAATAATAAATGAATGAAATGAATCGATTTTTTTTTTTTTTTTCCAATATTCTTGTTCAATATATTTTCAATTATTTATCCTTCCATTAAAATCAAGTTTTTTTTTTCCAATTTTTTTTTTTTTTTTTATATAATAAACTGGGAAAATAATAATAATAATAATAATAATAATAATAAAAATTTATTATATGTGTGTGTGTGTGTGTATGTGTGGACAAAATACTTAGGAATTACTTATTTTAATACTTGATTAGACATATGTAAAAAAATGTTTTTTTTTTCTTTCTTTCTTTCTTTCTTTCTATCTCTTTTCTCTTTCTTTCTTCCTTCCTTCCTTCCTTTCTTTCCTTTTCTTTTTTCTTGTTTTTCCCAACCACGTGAAAAATGAGTTGAAAAAAAAAAAAAAAAAAAAATGTGAAAAACAATAACATTACTTGTATATCTCTCAAAGATTCTTTTCCTTTTCACTTTTTTTCTTTCTCGTTTGTTTCTTTGTTTGTTTTTGTCTGTTTGTTTATTATTTTTCATTTTTTCTTTCTTTATTTCTGAGTTTTTGCATAAGTTATTTATTTATTTATTTATTTTTTTCTTTTTCGTTTTTATATTTTTAAAAAATATTTTTCTTTTTTTTTAATTTTTTTATTATTTTTTTTTTAATTTTTTTTTTTTTTAATATTTTTTTTATTTATTTATTTATTTATTTTATTTTTTATTTATTTATTTATTTATTTTTTTTTTGTGTGTTTTCTTTATGATTTTGTTCCTACACCGAACCATTATTAACTTTTAATTTAATTTCATTAAAAAATATTTTCCGAAACCTATTGCGGGAGGACCTAAACCGTGAACCATTTGCAAACATCAACAACTGCATTTTTAAATTTTATCTGGAAAAAAAAAAAAAAAAAAAATGAATAAATAGCAGACGACAAATTAATTTTTTTTATAGAGAGAGAGAGAGAGAGAGAGAGAGAGAGAGAGAGAGAGAGAGAGAGAGAGAGAGAGAGAGAGAGATTTCAAACAAACAAATAAAAATTAATTAATTAATTTACCTCTTGAGTACTGACTTTTTACTGCTTGTGTTTGTTTAATCATCGTCACCTCCAGATTCGGACTCTTCCTCTGCATTTTGAAGCCACTCAACAAATTTTCTCATTTGATCAAGGAATAACATTTTTCCTTTTACAGAATGACTTTCGTTATACCATTTAATAATGACCTCCTCAGACAGTACGTCAGCTGTAAATCAAATTTTTTACATTATAATTAACAAACAAACAAAAATATATCATACATCAATAATATTTATTTGAAACTCACTCTTGTAAAAGAGAAGGATAATTTTTTGGAAAACTTTCATAAAATTCATATTTCCATAACAGAATTCTTGTATGCGCAACATTAATTGCAATTCAGATCGTTGCGAATTAGTAAATGACTCAAATAAAACGGTATACTGTTTTAAATGTTTAAGAGCTTGCTCGGCTACTAACTCCTCTTTTTTATTCCATTCTGCTTGAGCCATTACCGTCGACCATATCTGGGAACGCAAAACGAAATCAAAAACATTTAAGTAAAAATAAAAGATTGAGTTTAAAAAACATTTTGTTCATCTTATTCTTACAATTGCTACAACGTCTTGTTCTGGAATATGATTCTTGGCAGCAAAATCCCTGATATCTGTTGTGATTTCTTTAATTGGTTTCCCTTCACTGAGAGCTTCTTGTAATTGTCGTTGCAAATCTCTTTTAGCCTCTTGGCTAGCTTGAGCCTTGTGTAATTTAACGAGCTCGTGTAATCCCTTGTCTTCGAAAACGGTTCGAAAATTCTCTTCCGTTCTCTTGTTGGCTGGCATAAATTCCATCATGCGACCCTCGAGTCCACCTTTTTTTAACATCGTTATGAGATTGGCAAGTCCCTTTTCTTGTTTGTATGTAGAAAAAACTTCTACTATAAAGTCTAATGCCAAATTATCCTTAACCAAGTGCTCCTGTAAAAGAACAAAAACAAATTTATGTTATGTGCCACAACCCACTAGGTACAAAATAACAAAACCTTTTTTTTTTTTACATCAAATTTTATTTATACTAATCGAATATACCAATAATAATAATAATAATAATGCGTTTTGTTCGAAAGTGAATACATAAAACCTAATAATGGCTCCCTCCTTTGTAGACAAAACAAAAATAAAATTTCGACTAAAAATTGGGTTATCAATCTTGACTGACCTACCTTAACAAAAAGGTAGGTAATGATAACACATAACTATTTAAATCTAATTGTAAAACAATAAAATTTTATATAAATAAATATATATATAAATGTGATAATTAATTAAATAGTTAAAAAAAAAAAAAAAAAAAATTACATTGATAAGAACGTGAAGAACTGTAGGAGGCACCGAACCGTTAGCAAGCCATAATGCAGTCATCCGTGCTAATTTAACTCTTTCAGCTTCGTAAAAACCCTTAATAAAAATTAATATTTTTTTCATTTCATCCTCAAACATTTTTTCTAAATATTTGTAACGACGCATCAATTTCTGGAAGACTTGCTCGTAATTTTTCATGGACTCCATATCCTCCGGTGCGTCAAATATACACACATTCGTTTTGCATATCTTATCGCCGTCAGTGGCTATGGAGCCACCCGGAACTAAAAAAAAAAAAAGAAATCGACAAATGATTCGGATTGAAACTTTTCCCGACATTACTTTTGTTTGAAATATACAAAATGGTTGATAAAAACATACCAAGAAGACCTCCTGCTATAAGAATATCAAATAAAGCCTCTCCATAACGGCGGTAATCCAATTTGGAGCCGGCAGTATCGAGAAATTTTGATACAGCTTCTAAGTCATTTCCAGCTTTGTCAAGACCTTGTATAACTGCATCACGAAAACCTGTTGGGTCATATTTTTCCCTCTCATCTCTTTTTCTGGTCTTGATGCGCTGACCTGATAGAACTGGCTTTTCTGCTTTTTGACTCATACAACTGGCTAAAAATAAAAAAAATTATCCCTCGTTAGTTACTCGCACACACGAGAAACCTTTCGAATAAAAATAAACAAAAATTTTCATTAATTACATTTCAATACTTTATCGTAATTATTAGTAATTTACAAAAACAAAAATAAAATTTTATTACTTGAAATAAGTAAAATATATCAAATTTTAACACAAATTTATTTCAATTATAAAAAAATGTTAAAATTTATTATAGCAAATTTTATAATCACATAAATGATATTGAAAAGAACGAAAGAATTTATATAAAATATGTCAATTAATTATTATTATTATATACACACATTAATGTCACTTGTACAACACACACACACTTAGCTTTGTAAACTATTTAAATGAAATTGCAAAACAATTATAGAAAAAAAAAAAAAAAAACGATGAATCAAAAAAAAAATTTGCAAAAATAACTGTAATATTGCAAAACAAGTTTAAAATTCCTGCTGAATCATCACCTCATTCTCTTCAAGCAGGCATTTTAAATGTTAAAACTTTCACAATATTATTAAATTAAAACATTTTTTTTTTTTTTTTTTTCAAAAAATATTCAAATAAAAAAAGATTTTTTAATAAAAAAAAAAATGTGTGTGTGTGTGTATGTAATAACATAAAAAGATACTTACAATTTCCAAAAAAAAAAAAAAAAAAAAAAATCAAAAGTTAAATAAAAAAACAAGTTTATAATTTTTCTACCCTAACGGGGGAAAAAAAAAAAATTATTATTTTTTTATAAAATTTTAATTTTAAAAATTAAACACAAAAAATTTAACAAATGTAATGTTTCTGACAAATAAAAATAAAAAAAATAAGAAAATTTTTTTTTTTTTTGAATTCTAAGAAATAAAATAAAAGGTTAAACAATCATCACCATGCATTCTAATTTATAGAACTCTCGGAAACAAAGAACTACAGGCTATGACTATTAAACTTTTTTTTTTTTTTTTTTTTTTAAAATTAAATTTTAAAACGTCAAGAATTAACAGGAATTCTATCAACGAATTCTAAAATGATTAACCAAAAAAAAAAAAAAAAAAATGAACCATCTTCCTTCATAAATGGGGGGTAGGGAAAAAAAAATCCAACACGAATTTAACTTCGAAGTCATAAAATAATTTCGACTAATGCAAATTTTTTTTAAAATGGGGTCATTCATCTCTAAATAAAAAAAAAAAAAAAAAATTTTACCGATAAATTTATTATATTTAATCACCCCAATAAATATAATTTAAAAAAATATTAAATAATAATAATAATAATAATGAAAAACGTAATGAATGCATCAATAATATGTAACTTTTAGAAATTTCCATTTGAAAATGGTGAAAATAAAACGGCACCATTTAATTTATAAATTATGTACGTTCGAAAATAAAATAATGAAATAATGATAGTAAAAAAAAAAAATATGTAAAAAATCATACCCAAATAAAAAAATTTAGAAAAAGCGAATTTACAAAAGAATAACAGCCAAACTTACAGTAAACTCGAATAATTTATAGCACGACCTTTCTATCAAGGCCTGTGATTTCAAGAGAATTATTGAGCAACGTGTGACGGAACTTCCGCTGTAAAAAGCTTCCTTCCCCTACTGTGTCAGAACTTTTTAAACCTTGAGCAAAACTATTAAAAAAAAAAAAAAAATTGTTTAACTAAAAATATTTTAAATCTTTTATATAAGACTGTTTAGAAAAAAAAAAAAAAAAATATGCTTTTAAAAAAACTTAGGTTGCGGATTGACTTTTCAACTGTTCCACCGCTTGATTTAAATATTATTAACCGGATATTGTTCTTGATCATAACTTTAAATAATTAATATGTTTTATTTACAAAAAACATTTTACGTTAGTATTTATTTTATTTTTATTATTGTCATTTATTAATATTTATCTTAATGCTGCATTTTCTATTAATTATGTGATTTTTTTTTTAAAAAAAGAATTTTACAAAGCAACCTGTGATTGCAACGGTTCCTAATATTATATTAGGAATGATGGTATCGTCAAGAAAAAAACATTATAATCCAAAATTTAAATGGTTGCGAAATAAAAAATTTATTCCTATCGATTTACCCGATTTTCAAGAAAAACCTTCACGTGAAAAAATGAGAACGAGATTAAAAGAATTGGGAGTTCTTCCACCCCGTTTTTGGAAACGTAGACCAATGACAATTACCACAACATCAACTATTGTTAATCCTTACGAACCCCCACCAGGGGATGGTAAGAGTTCAATCATACCTAAGGTAGGTAGTACCTGTATTTTATAGTTAATTTATAGTTAAACACTTTCAATTTTACTGATATTCAAAGTTTTTCAGAGTGCCAAAGGTATTGTCGATAAAGTCAAGGAACAAAAAGATTACATGTTAGCCAAAAGGCAAATTACCAATTACGATTCAAATTTTAATACAAAAGTATTTCCTCAAGAAGCTCATGATATTTATGTCAAAGCTCATACGATTTTAATGAAGTTAGTATCATTTCCATTTACTTTTGATAATATACCTGTGAAAAATTAAAACTCTTTGTCGTCTTTTTAGAAATGACCCGGAGGAACTTTCGGAATATGTAACCGAATCGGCCATAATGGAAATGATGAGCGGTATAAAAAACAAAACTCTAAGATGGAAATTTATAGAATCTTTAGAACCTCCAAAAATAGTTCAAATGAGTGTTGCTCCAGTTATTCAAGAATCTAATTTATTCGGACAAGTCACAGTTCGATTTCATACAAAACAGGCGAGTACAGTTTGATTGTTGCAATAAATGTAAAAACAAGATGGCGTTTCTAACAATTCACATTTTAAATGTTATTAACAGATGTTAGCCATATATGATAGATTTGGTAGATTATTTTATGGTAGCGAAACGATAGCAAAAGATGTATTAGAATATGTTGTTTTTGAAAAACACATTGTTAACGAATATGGAACATGGAGATTGCATGCTAAAATTATACCAGAATGGATGCCATCAAGGGAACCAATGCCTAAAACGACAATAGTAGAAAAAATTGAAGACATGGATGAAGATGTCGAAGATGAGGTTTTATATGAAGACGATTATAAATCATATGCAGAAGAAGATAGTATGCAAAAAGTTCCACAAACGACAGCACAATAACTGAAAACAGTCATGTAAATAATTTATATATTTTTTTTTTTAAATAATAATAATAATAATTATAATAAATTAAAATTATTAATAAAAAATGATGAAGGTTTATCTTATGTATATATTTAATATACTTACAATTTATACATTATTTCTTTAATAAAATGTCTGAGCATAACTTTCAGGTAGGAATTCTATACAAAACTGCTACTCGGTTGATCTAAATAAACTGTTCTACGATTTCTTAATATTTTACCATTTTCACGTTTAATATCACTCGGTTTTAAAAAATTTGTATTTCTATTTGTTATTTCTTGAGGGATTCTCAAAGAGGTTTCGTTGCTGTTGTTGCTGTTGCTGCTGTTGTTATTACCGCAATTAATTTTCGATGATAATTTCGTGGGTAAAAATTTTGGTTTTGGCGGTAATGGTGGAGGATCGTTTTTTCCATAATTTTTTTTATTCGATACATCCGATCCGTTTGTTATAACGTCATTTGTTTTAACGGTATCAACTGTAAATTCCGTTTTTATTGTTGTCGTTTTGGGAGTTTCATATGTTTTACACGTTAGTGGCTTTGATATCGTTCTTCCTGCGTAATCCGATTTTCTAACGGATGTGGTTGATAAATCTAACTTTCCTATTATTTCTCCTTGTTTCCAATTGTTGCTGTGAGGCTAAAAAAAAATATATATAATTAAAATAAAATAAAAGCACTTGTTAATAAGAAAATTTGCTTTCCCCTTCCTCCCTCCTCCCCCTTACTCCTCTCCCCTCCGCCCGTTGTCTTCACCTTATGGTTTTGCTCAATAAAAAATATTGACCGCATGCTGTTTGATGATCGTGCTGTTAAAATATTCCATTATTATTATTCATTTAACAAAACAAAATGTCTTCCCCCTTAATAAAGTTATTAACTTATTTATTTCAAATATTTACAATGCCGTGTCCGAAAATTATTTTTTTAAATGATTCTCATCTTATTTTTATAAAAAAAATTCGTTTATTTATGATTATTAAATAATGCAATGCGTTGAATTTTTAATGCTTAAGCGCCATGATTTAGGTTATAATTAATGGTAACTTACATAATGCTTAATATTAATATATATATATATTAAAATGTAAAATACAAAAAACAAGAGAGAGAGAGAGAGAGATGAAAGCATTTGATAAATTGTTAGATAAAAGCAGAAAATAAATTAGTATTTATATATATTAAAGCAGAAAGTATATAATAAGCAATATATATATATATGATATTTACACATTCTCCATGAATTTTTTTTTTTTTATTTTAATTTGTTTTTTTTTGTTTTATACTGAACCGCCTGGATTTCCGCTTCTTTACCTTATCATTTTTTAAACTATTTTTTATATGTAATTGAGAATTTTCACGTTGATTTTCTAATTGTGATAAATCCGATTCGTAAAATTTTGGTGTTGGTGTTGTTGTTGTTGTTGTTGTAGTACCATCTTCTTTTCTAAATTTTCTTATTTTTTTACCGCTTTGTGGAGCGTTTTCCTTATCCTAAAATTATTGTGTTTAAATTAAAAAGGTTCGTTGTGATTGGGGGGACTTTTAAAAAATTCAAGCATCTACCAAATACCTTTAAAAAATCCGGGAGTTCGAAATTGATTTCCGTTCCTCTTTGATCTTCCAATCTATTTCTTTGAGCTCTTTTGAGTCCTTCGTACAACTCATCGCTTTCCGATTTTCCAGTCAATTTATTTACAGATTTCCATTTTCCTATCAACGGAGGTTTACTCGTCACCATTGACACGACTCCTTCCACGTGTTTGGTAGCTCCTTCCAATATTTGCCTACTCGTTCCCTCTCGATTTTTATTCTTATTATTCTTATCGTGAAAAGTCGAATCTCTCCTTAAAAATTTACTAAAAACTCCCGAAGAATGTTCCGATCCCCATTCTTCGGATTTTAACGAACCCTGATCGGATTTTCCGACGTCTTCGTACTTTCCCTGAAGAAGTTCTTCGAAAACCTTGTTTGTGATTTCGTCGAGAGTGGGAGCGGCTTTGATGAAAGATTTATTTGAAAAAACGTTCGAATTTTGACAAATTTGATTTTCTCCTTTCCAACATTCCGAGCTTCGAGTCAAAACGGTCAGACGCCTACCGTCGACAGCCGTTACGGGTAAATTTAATTCGACAACCTCGTTTTCACTCATCTGTAAACGAAAAGAAAAGAAAAGAAAAGAACTTTTCAAAATCAAAAAAATCGATCGACGAGTATTTCGAGTATTAATAATTACCGAGCAAATCGTAACGGCATCCAATTTATAAGAATATTTTTGCAAAACGGATTTTAAAACTTGACCCAAAGTTTTTGTTATTTTAGCTTTGACACTAACGGTTCTACGATTGGGTAAATCTAATTTGAAAACGACACGTTGATCGACACGAACTTCCTTGTTGCTAAGAGTTGTCGCTTCTTCGTCTAACGCCAAAGGTTTCGAAGATCCCGTCGTAAAAAGTTCGAACGAACTAAAATTTAATCCACGTTTTTCCAGCAGCCTGTGTATGAGTTCTCTAATTGTTTCCTTTGGACGAACCCTGACAACCGTCGTGGCACCATCAGAAAGAATAACACGGCATAATTGACAATTTTCCCTTTCGGAAGCTTCTCCGGACGTTATGGACTAAAAAAAAAAAGACGTTATCCGCTGTTATGATAAAAAAAAAAAATTATTTAAATTTCTATTATCCGATTAATAATAATACACCGGATGTAACGACCCGACGTTACCTGTCTGCTGAAAGATCCCCTCAATGCTAAATCCCAAGACGCTAAACTCGAACGACTGCTAGTTAATTCGCTTCTAACGGAAAAAACATCCTCGTTTCCTCCCTTTTGTTCCAGGGTGGATAATTTATACTCTGATTCTCCTCTATCTTTCGATTTCGAACGATTTTTCTTATGCCACGGAAGCAATGATTTTCTACTGCAGTCTTCGGCATCGCTCCTCGATTTTTTCAATTTACCCCGACTCGGAGTGTTTTCGATATTCGACGAAGGGATATTAGGCGGAAGGTTCAAATTGTTCGAATATGGGAGGTCTTCGTTGGATAAATCTTTCAAAAGGCATTCCTTGTACAAATCGGATTTAATAAATCTCGGATAACTGTCGAATTTCATCAAATTGAATATTTGCTTTTGTGCGGGTACGAATAAATCGATGGGAGCCTCCAAAAGTTTGTCTTGAGTGTATTGATGTGCGTGTGCATCTATGTTGACAGGTTCCGTGGCTCCCGGTCCCAAATGAGTTTCGAATATTTCTCCAGCGAGTTTTTTCCTAAGAACGTCATCATCTTCCAAACATTTGTATTTTTCGCAAGAAATCCAAAACGTTATGTTCTCTTGACTGAATTCTTTTTTTAAAAATTCCTAAAATAATTTTTTTTTTTTAATTAATTTTTTAAATTTTTTTTTCTCACCCCTCGTTAAGGGAAAATTTTGTTTGTTTTCCAACTTACAGCAAAAGCGTTGAGTCCACAAGGATCTTCCAAAAGTTTTTCAAATGATTGAGCCCAACCGACGACTCGATTTCCATCTCCATTTCCATTCTTTTCACCAAATTCCTAATTTTGAACAGAAAAAAAACAACTTGTGATAAAAAATTAATTAAAAACAAATCAAATTATAATTTTTTTTCCAAATTTCACCTTAAAATAATAATTTTTACTTTCGTAATAGCTTAGGGATCGACTTCTTTGATTTTCTATTTTTTTCGATACCATTATTTATCCAAATACAACCAACACAAATATATATTCAATACTAATTATTAGTCACAATTTATAACAAATTTTTTTTTTTTTTTTTTTTTTAATTTCTTCCTACGCGTTTATTTGAATCATATTAAGAATATTATTTAAAAAAAGACACACAACACTCATAAATTTGTAAGTAAAATTTTAAATTTTCTTTTTTTTTATATTAATTAACAAATAATTAATTAATCCATTTAAACTCCTTACTCCATTTTATATTAAGAATATTTTGAATGTAATTCATTCATCAAATGAAAGTTTTTTTTTTTTTTGTTTAAGTATTATTCCTTTTTTTATTATATCTTTTACTTAAATAATAAATAAATAAATAAATCTAAGAATCATTTTTATTTAAATAATCAATAAAAAATCCATCGAAAGAGTGTGACGTCATTAAATTAATATCAAAATGTAAATAATTATGAATGAATGCCCACAACGTCCAAGTTATTATTATTATTTTTTTTTAAAATAAATTTCAATTTATTTAACGTCATTATATTCGTTTTACCAAAACTATTTATATATATATTATTTAATTAATTTTTTATAAAATTTATTATATTTAATTGAAATTTTTTTATATTCGTGAACAAAAAAAAAAAAAAATCCGATAACGAAAGGAAAGTGTTACCAAATCAAATCCTGAGAATCGGGTTAATAATTGAATAAACAATTGAAAATTTCACTCGAAATAAAAAAATTTTCAATTTCACATATATCGAGAACATGCGTGCGTTATGCGTTTTTTTTTTATTACGCACAATAATAATAATAATAATACATGGCGCGAGTCAATACTTTTTCGACTTTTTCTTGCCCTCCATACTTATGATTGTAAATGGCTTTATTAATTCAACATTTTCAAGTATGGTTGCTTTTTTTTTCTAACCAAGTTCGTGTAACAAATAAAAAAAAAAAAAAATTAGTATTAGTAGCAGTAGCAGTGCATCGTTTTATATTTTTTATTATATAAATTTTTACGGTTGATTGATTTTTGCCACCATCACCGCAATACTTTTTAAAATTTTCATAAATATAACCCCGTAACAACTTTCACGACGTTTCCTTCATTTTTGTTATCGTTTGAGAACGAAAAAAAAAAATCCCATTAAATTCTACGTTGGTAATCTAAACTCAACGAGAGAGAGAGAGAGAGAGAGAGAGAGAGAGAGAGAGAGAGTGTGGAACATAATAACCCAATTGACGTTAAATATTTAAAGTGAATCGAATTTAGTGATGTGACAGTTTAAAATTTAAAAAAAAAACCTCTTGGCATTGATTTCTGGAAACTTCGAACAAAAAAAAAAAAAAAACGTCTTCCGATTCGAATAATTGAGATCACTTTCACGACGGGAAAACGAATTTTTAAGTGACCTTTTGAAATAAGCTAATGTGACGACGATGATGATGTTATTTATTTGTGAGTTTTTATACCGTCACATTTATTAAACATTTTAAAATTCGTTTTAAATCCGTTTGATCATTTTTGTAATCTACGACATTCGATCGACAATGTCAGAACAATTAAGTAAACGGTCTCCTACTTAAATCACAATTATAAAAACGAATGGATTTAAATTTAAATTTCCCCCCCTCCCCCTCCCCTTCAAATATAATAACTTTAAAATATTAATATTAATAATAATAATAATAATAATAATAATAATAATATGTATTCACTGTGAAAATATCATCACTTTTTATAAAAAAACAAATAAAACTTTGTGTGAAATTTATAAATAAGATGCGCAACACGGCCGACATTAACGTTAACTGAAATCGCGCGCGTACTAACGAGATTCGAGAATTCGGTGAGAACGCGCGCGTTACAAGTCGGCGGTGACTAAACTCAAATGAATTCATTTAAATTCAGGATATTTTTCGTATTCCCTACTCCCTTTTTTCTCTCTCTCTCTTTTAAATTAATTCTTTTAACTCCACGTTTAAAATTACTTTAATTCCAAATGCAGAGGCTAGGAGGATAAAAGCCTAAAATTTATTTCCATAACAAAAACAAAAGTAGTAGTAAATGATTATTAAAAAAAAAAAAAAAAAAAAAAAAAATCGTCGTTAAAATCATGTAAAAATATAAATTTTTTTCATTCGATCGAATAAATTTCCCGCGACAGGTGCAAAGTTTTATATAACAAACTCGTATTAAATTTATTTACAATAATTCGTCTGTTATCTCACATGGTTTAATTCATTCTTTTCCCCCCCCCGCCCCGATATTTTCCCGAAGGAAAATAATAAAAAGGTTTGCAAACTGATAAAAAATTTAAAGGAAAAACGTCAATACGTGTCGTCGTCGTCGTCGTCAATGATTTCAATATGTCAACTTTCAAAAAACAAAACAAAACGTAAAGCTGAGGAAATGGATTTTTTTTTTTTTTGTTTTTCGTAAAAATTCCATTCCCTCGGTTAATTAACTTTTTAAGCTTGTGTTTAAGACTTAAACACAAAAAAAAAAAAAAAAAAAAAAAAAAAAAATGAATACATGTGTGACTAATCCATGACACGGCATCAAAGACAATAATATACGAACAATAACAAAAGATGCCGAATTTAATTTTTTTTTTTTTTTTTTTTTTTTGTGTTTCTCTCCATTAATTTAAATAATTTTTAAATACTTATGAGGTTGTATGATAAACCGTTTCGTTTCGTTTTATAAATATCGGATATTAAATTAAATTTTTTTCCCCGTTAAAAACAAACAAAATGAAAAAATTACGTCAACTCAGTTACGTCACGGTGACCGTTAAAAAAAAATTTTAAAAGTATTGTCTGCATCGTGTCATTAGTTAAACATCATCTTTTTTTTTTTTTTTTTTTTTTTAAAAGTTGGTAAAATATTTAATATTTTAATATGAAATGTTACTTACGGAATTTTTCAACATGAGAGATCCGTCAAAGTTTTTCGGCATTAAATTTCTCAAATCTTGGAGGCTCCCCCATTGATGAAGTTTCGATGAACTGTCAAAAACTTTATCCGTTGAATTTTTTAACGCGTCGGAATCTTTCAAATCCTCGAGACTTTGAGTTATCAACGGTCTTTTCAAACCGAAAACCTTCGGACTTAATTTGTATAAGAGAAGTGCATCGTTGCTTTTATAACTGCATATGCTCATGTCGTCGGCTGATTTGAATAGATTTTTTTTCGAGTCGCTTTTTCCGATTTGGCTTTTCCCGTCGGCGAATTCTTTCCCATTCGAATTTTCATTTGAGGCGTACGATGATAATGTCGGGTCGTTTGATTCGTCACAACACAACGATGAGGATTCGTTATTTGATTTAACTTTAACTGATCTTCTGTTCAATTGCACGATGTTGCCTTCGCCGTAAGAAATCGAAAGGGGACTATTTACTTTTGAATATGGAAAACTAGAAACACCTTTAACTTGAGGAGTCAGTTTGTAACTTTTTACGTAGTCATAACTGTTACTTATTTGCATTAAATTATCCGTCGATCTGGAATTCATTTTTCCATTCGCATCATCGGGTTCCGCTTTCTGAAAGCCACAACCCGAATTATCGAGACAATCCGAAGATCTGGACGTGGCTTTATAATTTGATCCAGGTACTACTTTGACTTTTCCACCGTGAGTCGATTGATTGGGTAATAAACCTAATTGATAGAAAATTGATTTTTCGTACCATATGCCGGATAGAGACAATGATTTCGACGGGTCTTCTTTCAAGTACTTTTTTGAAGAACTTCTTCCAGATTTAACTTTTGCCGATAAATTTTTCAAATGGGAATGTTTAGTTAAAGTATTTTCTTCATCTTCTGAGGAGGAGGAGGAGGAGGAGGAAGATGAAATTAAAGGAGATCTGCTTCTGTTGCTAGTAGGAACTTTTGAATCAGGAATGGCTCGCACCGTCAAACGATGATCTGTCGAACAAGATTCATAAGCTTGATCCGATAACTTTGGCAAACGGCAAAAAGCATTTATATTAGAAAATGTGTGATGCAGATTTTGAGACGTTTCCAGACTTTCGTTCGAAGGTTGGAGTTGTATATCTAAGGCACTCGTATTTCCTAAACACTTTGAGTTGCTGTACAGTTGCTGGATGTGCAGTCTTTGATTTTCAACGTCAACCATAACAATTCTGTCTGATTGATTGCCACCGTCGTCTCTAAAACCGATTCCTGAATCGCTATTACTACTTGCCGCAGTTGATCCAGAATGAGACGGTTGGGGTGAATTAGCCAAAAGCATCTCATTTTGAACTAAATTTGCGTTATTTTCGTCTTTAGTTAAGCAGAATGATTTGATTGCATTTAAAATTGGCTCGGATGTAGGGGGAAATTCAAAACATCCCCTAGATAGAGGTCCCGATGTGCAAGTTATTTTAAAAGAAGAAGCCTTGCTAAAATGTTTTGAATGTTCAAAAAGATTTGATTGAACTGCAAATACATGGCAAGAACTTGATGGTAACACCTCATTACCGTCACCAGAAGCCATTGTAACCAAACCGAAATACTTTTTATCTTCTTCAGAACTTGGTCCACAAAATGTGATTTTATTTACAGGATACTCGGCTAATACTTTGCCTCCGTTTCCAGCAACTGTAACTCCATCAGCATGAACTTTCATTAACACCCAACTATGTGATCTTTTTTCTGTTCTTAATCTTTTTATGCAACCCCTTACAATTTGGGGACGGCAGCCAGGTTGAATTTGTTTAGGCATTTCAATTGTTCCTAAGTAACCAATCACAAAGCTAAGTTCTTCTTTTGAAGTACTAGGATTTTGAGCATTTGAAACTCTAGGTACAGAAATTGTTGGTAGATCCCAAGAAGTATGGATGGTGGAATGAGAAGAAGATTCTCCTATCAGTCTGTTATCTTTGCAGGTTTTCGAAGAACGACCAGGTTGAATTCCATTTGAGCGATGATTGGCATTTACATTTCTAGGTTTATGAACAAACTTAGGTTTAGCTCTAACTGAGGCAATATTATCTTCATCGGAGCTATCAGAATAATAATTTTCAGCTATTTGTAATTTAAGCACTCCATTTAAACAACCAATAAGTCTTACAACATCATCATGAAGTAGCTTGCTAACACTCTGTCCATTTACGGCTACCAAATAATCTCCGGGTCTTAATCCAGCTCTTTCAGCAGGACTACCACTGACAATACAACTCAAAATGCATGGTTGCTGTCCTGAAATTGTAAAACCGAATCCATTTTTACCACGAGCAATTTCCACTGTTTTGATTCCGTAATTTGACCTCTTTTTTCTTCTTCTAACAGGATGCATTTCGATAAAATATAAAACTATTATTGAACCAAACACATTTACTACTGTAATTGGGAAATTAATTTATTTCCCTGGAGAATCCCTTATATTTTGTTACGCTTTATTTGTCACAAACTTATTCATATTTTTAAATTTTAATAAACATAATCAACAAATGTTAACAACATGTTATGTTATTGTCGTGTTATAACTACACTGAAAGACGTTTCTGTATTGAAATAACAAAAAAAAACCTACTACATTACGTGGCTTTTAATTTAAACTTTCGTTTTTTTTTGTTACAATTAGATTAACTTCAAAAAAAAAAAAAAGTGTACACATATCCTACTCACGTAACCGACGCCATTTGTATCATTTAGTAGGTATACCTAAACGTAGAGTTTGAAATATTCGACTACAGATGACTCTGAGGAGTTTGTTTTCGTACGAAATATTGGTAAATTAATAATTTTTCAAGTAATATGTGTTAATGCAGTTTAATTTTAAATGTACTATTGAAAAAAAAATTTTTTTTATTTAATGTATATATAAATGATGTAAATTTTAAAGACTACTTTTATAACATGCAATATTTTTGAGTAATGCTTTTTATTTCAGAAAAATTGAAAATCCCAGTATTTTACCTTCAGCAATCACATAATTATTTTTGAAATGAAGGAAAAGGGAAAAAGAGGTGAAACTCCAAGCAATTCATTCTTTAGAATGAATTTTTTATACCAGGCTGCTCATTTAATGTCTGCACATAAAAATAATTCTAGACTCGGTAATTACTATGGTAAAGTGTTAAAAGAAATATCGAACAAAATGGTAGAAAAACTTCATCCAGATATAAAAAGAACAATGTGTTCTGTCTGTCACAGCAACTTAACCTCAAATTCTAATGCCCTTAATGTTCAACTTAAACCACATCCAAAGAAAAAAAAAAAAAGAGCACTAAAATCTTCAACAAAATTAGACATTAAAAAAAAAATGAGACAAAATATTATTGACAATAAAAAAGATGGTGTTTCTTTAAACTGTAAAAACGTGTACAAAAGCAAAATTGATAAAAAAAAGAAAAAAGCAAATTTTTTAAAGTATAAATGCAAATTGTGTTGTTTTAGTAAAAACTATGTAATGCATCCAGATTATAAACTATGGATTCATAAACATTTAATTATAAATTAATAACACTGTGAAAGAATTGTAAATTTTTTCATAATTCCTTTATCTACCAGTTATAACCTACTTGAATTTAAATGCTAAAAAAAAAATTCATCGCTCATAAAATTTTCGATTATTATTATTAGTTTCATTATTTATCTAAAATGTTTGCAATAAAATATAATGAAGTCACATAAAATTTATTATGACAAATAAAATTTAGTAATTAAATTAATTACTTTAAACAATAAAAAAGTTATTATAATAAAAAAATTAATCTATTCGTTATTAACCGATAACATATTGACAACATTTCGGAATTAAAAAAGTTTATCATTAATGAATTTTTAAAATTGTTAATCTGCAACATATCTTTTGAGCAAAGATGAAAGTACATTTATAAATTATTATTAATTTTTAACATGGCAATCTACTTTGCATTTTACAATATGAACTGGAGGTAGTAAATTGTTTCCACATTGACATTTATTACCAGAAATGAAATCGAATGAACCCAACCTACTCTGACAATTTGGACAATGAACTTTTCCTTTGGTCCAATTAGCCTAAAAATATACTCAATTATTAAAAATTATATTATTTTCATCATGTACATATATATATATAAAATCACGTTCGAAATCATACTTTATCAACTAAATCAGAAATCCAGGAAGGAAGATTTGATTCTTGAAGAAACCATAAGTTATCTTCTTGTACTGTTGAACACAAAACATTATTTATGTTTTGTTGGCTTATAGAAATAGCATGAGCATTATTTAACGTATTTTCTGGGTGTAAAAATAATAAAAACCTGCATTTTCTGCATTTAACTGAATGAACTTGCATTAGAAAAAAAAAATAAAAATATTTTCCTACTGAAATTTATTACATTTTATATAAATTGAATAAAACCGTGTTTTAAAAGGCGGAGAATTTTGTCGACATTTTGTCACAAGTCAAAATCAATGTACAAAATTCTTCATCGAAAACTTTTTTTACTTTTCAAAATTTTTAACCCAACTGAAATTTAAAAATTTTTCATAAACTTTTGTTTAAACTTTTTGTTTCTTAGCAAGTTAATTTTCTTATTATTAAATTAAATTTTATGTATCGTAAAAAATATTTGATATTGTTCTCGATTGCTTAAAAAAAAATCACTGTCTTACGTAACACATTTGATGTTCGTGTAAAAAAATACATTAACTGTTAAACTTTTTTTTTTTTTTTTTTATACAATATTATTTCATTAATTTTTTTTGTTTAAATTCAAAAAGTACTTTTTAAAAAAAAAATATTCTTTTTTATAATTTTGACCTTAATTACATTAATAAAAAAATTAACCTTTCCCAATAATTTTCTTAATAAAATTTTTTTTATTTCTAAATATATGTCAATACATTATTAACTTATTTATAATAATTAAAGCTTATTCGAAGGGATAACAATAATGTCACAAAATTTATATTAATTAATTTTATCTGTGATGTATCATAAATTTAGAATTTTATCATTATATTACAAAAGATATTTTTATAGTTAATTATTTTACTTTGTTTTTATATTTGGTTATCATCAGTGAATAACTATTTTTATCAAAATAATAAATAAATAAATAAATAATAAAATTTATAATAATTAATAATAAATATTTGATATAACTCAATGATAATCGACTAATAAAAAAAAAAAAAACAATTAATGAGCCTTTAAAGCAAAATTTTATGATTAAATTATCGAATTGACTTCTATCTGAATACTAATTAAATAATTTTTAAAATCACAAGATACAAATAATTACTTGGTGAATAAATTTAAAATAAAAAATTATTCAATTTTGATAATTAAACATTTTAATTAAATAAAAATTTAACAAAATTATTAGTGGAACCTGCCACAATAACCTAACAAGGTAAAATACAAACAAAATAAATTGAAACAAATAAAATATGTTTTAAAAAAAAAAAAAAAAGCTAAATTTAGGTAAAAATATTTATAACGTAATGAAATGTGTTCACTAATCAGAAATGAAATCATAAATAAGCTTAGCAGTGAGTCAATATTTTAATACTCTTATCAAGCATTTTAAAGTTTTTTAAAAGATTAAAGTAAAATCCTAATAATTATTATGACATTAATAATTTACATGACATTGTCTGAAAGAAAAAATGGATTATTTTTATATTGGATAAAATTTGGTTTATCTAACTCTTTCTCAGCTATTTCTATATCATTTCTTATGGTTTCTATAAGGCTTTCAACATTATCAAAATCCATTTCGGGTCTTATAAAACCGACAATTGCAACACTTAACATACAACCGTAAAAATCATTTTCGAATAAATGCAATATATGAATTTCCATTGATTTTTCTTTATTTTTATAAAATGGATTCCAACCTATGCTCATAACCATTTTATACACTGGACTATTTTCAACTTTTGCCCAACCAAAATAAACACCTGTATCTAATTCGGGCGGTAATTTATTCACAGTTTGCGAAGGTAAATTGGCTGAAATAAATGAAAAAAAAAAATATTACAAACACTAATTATGGGGCAAACTTTATTAATGATGATTTAATAAAAGTTTGTCAACTTTATTTTTAATATTAAAGAAAAAATAAAAAAAAAATGGTTACCAGTAGGAACTCCTAATTCTTTAGATCCTCTGCCAAATCCTTTTATTACGACATCTCTTGCATAGTACGGTAAACAAGAATAAGACATCTTGTCCTCCTAACTAAATAATAACTGATAAAAAACTTGTTCATTTAGGAAATTTAAATTATCTTGTCGTAATAAAAACGTCGTGTCATTAGAATTAAAGAGTAACTCCTGATATTAGTATTGTAGACCCCGAACTATTTCTTTTCCGGCATACGTGCTTTGCCATAATGCCTGTAAGTAAATCTAATTTAAAATAAATATTAAGTTAAATATGTGAAACAATAACATGAAAATAATAATTTTTTTATCTAACAATTATTATTAAACCATTTAATTTCGGGTCAAACATTTTAAATAAGGCATTTATATTGAGACATGTGATTTTGTTTTAACTGCGACATCCACGTTGTTTATCTTTGGTATATGCGAATTAGTATGTTCTACGAGTTATAGTCATTACTTTTGATATTATCTAATCCTAAATTCACATACTCGATTATTTTAAATAGATTTTGATGTTTAACGAATATTTTTTTACACGTTCGAATAATTTTATGTGAAAAGTTACACGATCGTTTATAGAAGTTTTGCAACGATATGTGTAATTTTTACATGTGGCTAAATAATAAACCATATAATAGATTTTTATTTTAGTTATAATATTGCCTTTTTAATTTTAAAATGTATATTTGTTATTAATTGTTTTTAATTATTGTTTTATAGCTTGCTAAAGATTTACTCCACCCTACTCCTGCTGAGGAAAAAAGGAAACATAAACTTAAAAGATTAGTTCAACATCCTAATTCATATTTTATGGATGTAAAATGTCCAGGTAATTTTCCTTTTTCTCTTATTAATTACAGTTTTATTATTATTATTAAGATATACCTTAATACTGTATTTATAATTTTTTTTTATCGTAAAAGTGCTTGTATATGACATTCTAACAACATGTAAAATTAATTGAATTATTTTAGTTAGTTAAATTAAATTTTAATTTTATATTTTTAATAATGAGGTCAAGGGGGAAAAAAATAATCGATTATTATTACTTGACTATTTTCAGGTTGCTATAAAATCACAACAGTTTTTAGCCATGCCCAGAGTGTAGTAGTTTGTGCTGGATGTTCAACAATTTTATGTCAACCTACTGGAGGACGAGCCAGGCTGACAGAAGGTAATTTAATTGATTTTAAGTTATTATGGCTTAGTCAATACACTTAGTTATTTACTAAATAGTAATTTAAGGTTTTAGTCTGAGCCTAAAAAAAAAAAGGTGTCTTTTCACTGACTGTATTAATTATGATAATACAGTTGGTAGTCCGTTTACCTTACAAAATTATAATAAATATTACAAATGTTTTATACGACTAATTAATAATAATAATAATAATTATTGTTTTTTTGTTTGTTTTAGGATGTTCATTTAGGAAAAAACAACATTAAGAAGTAACTGAATTAATTATAAAAAATAATCAAAAAGCCTTAAAGGTTAGCCTTTTACATGTTATTTATAATTAAGAAAATTGTGATGTTAAGGTGTTAAAAAAAAAAAAAAAGTAATAAAAGGCTTATCTAATGGGGAAAAAATTTGGTTTTCCATGTTTTATTGTTTTTTTTTTTTTTTTTTTTTTTTTACTGGAAAGCTTTGAGTTTTTTTTTTTAATTTTTTTTTTTTAAATTTTTAATTATAAACAATTAAAATAAATCAATACAAAAAACATTCCTTAACAATTAATTTTATACCAAAAATATGTGTGTCTGGAAATGACACATATAGTTAATATTTATATTTTTTTTTTTCTACTATAAAATTTATTGTTAAGGTTTTTAATTTTGCATTGACTCAAACATTTTATTTATGTTTATAATTTTATATATAATAATTTTTCTAAATTGGAAAAAAAAAAAAATTTTCAATGGCTAACATTTTCCCAAATGAATTTTTCTCGATAAAGACTAAGAAATTTCGATTTATTCGATTCTGATCAAGTATATTTATTTACATTAGTTTGTTAAATTCATCTGCAACGTTTTTTCCCAAATTTCTACAAGATACATTTTCTAAATTGACTAAAATGGCTACAACTATACCTTTTGGTATTGTTCTCATTATATTTTCATTTGTGTTTGTTCCTTTATCAGGTACAATAATGAGAACGCTCGACGCTCCAACTGCTCCTCCAGAATGACCAACATAAAATTGTTGATTTTCATTCACACCCCCTATTTCATCCATCTCTGGAACAACTGTCCATCCCAGACCATAACTACAACAAAAGTGATAATAATTTTTTTTTTTATTTAAAAAAATATTTGGAATAAAAAGTTGTTGTCGCAGTTTGTCATAATTTTGTATATTATTATTTACCCTGAATTTTTTCCCCATTTCATAATTGTGTTTTCAACTGGCGTCCACATTTCTTTAACTGTTTCAGATTTTAAATATCCAGGTTTATCTGATTCTCGTTGTTGATAACTATAAAGCATGACATTACCAAATTTTAATAAATCTCCAACAGTTGATACAAAACCTCCTCCTGCCCATTTATACGAAGTGTCGGCTAATTTTGCATTTACTAAACGACCATTTTCATTTTTGTCATAGTAACTGTGCCGAAAACAAACCGAAATTAAATTTGAATTTTTTTTACAATTTATTTATTTGTGATATTATTAATTGATATTTACCTTGATCTTTCATAAATAATTTTTGGTATCCTATCTAAATATGTATTTTTTAATGTTAAACTTTTAAAAAATTCTTCTATTTGAAAAGTAAATGGTTTTTTACCCACATTTTCAATAACTGCACTTAGTAATGTGTATCCATGAGTTGTGTATTCAAATGATGTACCTGTAATGTGAAATATTAAGTTATTACAAAATTCAAATGTTTGTAAAATATTAACAAGAATTATTCGGTGAAAGGGATTTGACGACAGCATCAAGGAAACATGGTTGGATTTTTAGGTGTTCTTTCACGAATAAAATGGTTTGATCTTATCGTACCTGGTTTAAATAAAAGTTCATCATCCTTAAACATTTCTACAGATTTTTCAATTGTATTTACTTCCTGTTTATAATAGAATTCCTTTCCGGAATCACGATTACCCTTATCTTTTTTTTCTCCTTTTTTTTTATAATGTCTTACGCCTGCTGTGTGACTGGCTAATTGTCTTATTGTTATATCTACCTCTTCGTCATCGATTTTTTTTTTTGGAAAATAAGGTACATAATCATGAACCGACCTGTCTAAATCTACCTTTTTTTCTTCGTATAATTTCGCTAATAATGTCATCGTTATGGGTTTGCTTATGCTAGCTATTCTCATGGCAGTGTTGACATTGCAGGGTGTTCTTGTTTCTAAATTAGCAAATCCGAATCCTGCAAAGAAAAAACATGTTAAAAAATGAAGAAAATTTTAAATTCAGAGGTAATTTGATTTTTTTTTATTACCTTCTTCCCATACTGTATTACCATCAACGCTTACTCCAATGACCAATCCAGGTACTCCGATTTCGTCTTTAAATCTCTTAACGAGTTCTTTTGATTTTTTTACGGCAGTTTCATAATTTTTTAACTTATTTTCGGACAAACGTATTTTAGGATTTAAAATATTTGAATTTGCCTCTAAACTTTTTGACACAGCTTCGTTAGAAATCGTGTCTTTAGATTTAAGGATATAGACAGAGCCAGCACCAAATAGTCCGGATACAATGCCGACGAGAGCTGATGATTTATTCATGGTGAGGTTTATTTTTCTTTTTCGTTTACTTAATTTTCCTTTATACTTATATTCATTTAAACGAAAAAATTTATATTTGATATGAGAAAAATAAAATTTTGTTAAAAACTTCGTTCACTTTAACACTTAACGTTGACTCCAATGGGGAATGAGTTTGTAAGTCACGTGATTACACGAACAAATCCGAACTTCAGTACGTCATCAATTTCACTGATTAGCGAAATTTATAAATATTATTTACATTTTGTTCGTAGAAAAAACTCGAAGCGGGTTTAGTTGTTTGCGCGAACTACGATTTTTTCGCTGAATCATTGTTAAATAATTTAATCACGTTGTGTTAAAAAAAAAATTTAGAAAAAATGTCAACGAAAATTAAAGCTGGACCCGTTGTAGATATCCTCGGAGATGAAATGACGAGGATATTATGGGATTTAATTAAGGAAAAGCTTATTCTACCGTTTTTGGACATTGAATTACACACTTACGATTTGGGAATCGAACACAGAGACAAAACGGATGATAAGGTAACTGTTGAATGTGCCGAAGCCATAAAAAAATATAACGTTGGAATTAAATGTGCAACCATAACACCGGATGAAAAAAGAGTCGAAGAATTTAAATTGAAACAAATGTGGAAATCTCCCAACGGAACCATCAGAAATATATTGGGTGGAACAGTTTTTAGAGAAGCCATTATTTGCAAAAATATTCCGAGACTTGTTTCTGGATGGAATAAACCAATTATTATTGGTCGTCACGCTCATGCCGATCAATATAAAGCAACGGATTTTTTAATCAATGGCCCAGGAAAATTAGAATTAGTTTTTACAGGATCTGATGGTAAAGTCATTAAGCATACTGTAAATGAGTTCAAAGGCCCCGGTGTTGCTTTAGGAATGTACAATACTGACGAATCGATAATTGATTTTGCACATTCATCATTTAAATATGCCCTAGATAGAAAATATCCATTGTATTTGAGTACTAAAAACACAATACTTAAAAAGTACGATGGGAGATTTAAAGATATTTTCCAAGACATATACGATAATGAATACAAGAAAAAATTTGAAGAATCTGGAATTTGGTATGAACACAGATTAATCGATGATATGGTCGCTTATGCTATGAAATCTGAAGGAGGTTTCGTTTGGGCATGTAAAAACTACGATGGTGACGTTCAGTCAGATTCAGTAGCTCAAGGTTATGGATCGTTGGGTATGATGACTTCCGTGTTGATTTGCCCCGATGGGAAAACTGTCGAGGCTGAAGCAGCCCATGGAACTGTAACAAGACATTATAGATTTCATCAACAGGGAAAAGAAACTTCTACAAACCCGATAGCATCGATATTTGCATGGTCAAGAGGTTTACTTCACAGAGCAAAATTAGACAACAATCAACCTCTTGCTAATTTTGCTAATAAACTCGAAGAGGTATGCATTGAAACAATTGAAAGTGGTAAAATGACAAAAGATTTGGCCATATGTATTAAAGGTATGAACAACGTCACAAGACAAGATTATTTAAATACATTCGAATTTATGGATGTTTTGGCCAACAATTTG